>NC_053112.1:14170069-14307569 GCF_010015445.1 Perca fluviatilis
AGCTTGGCAGCACTTTGAGCTGATCGGGCTTTGCTTTTTGTGAGCTATTGATTATCTTGTGTGTTTGAAGGAGTGGACAGTGGAGGTGGTGGAGTAGGAGGATGGAAGGGAATGGATAGATGAAAGGAGGGCTGGACACAGTGGAGGAAGGAAGGAAGGCTGGAATGGACAGCCTGGAATTAGGATAATGGAATGGTGATGCAGCAGGAAGGAAGGCTGGTGGAGATCTCTCATAAGCCCTTTTGTATTTTCTTTTCGCCTAAAAGGGGGTGAACTCAACTGTTACTTGGTGGGAAGAAGTATTCAGATCCTTTACTTAAGTAAAAGTACTATTACCACATTGTAAAAATACTCTGTTACAAGTATAGGGTTGGGTATCGTTTAGGTTTTTTCCGATACCGGTGCTAATACGATACTTTGCCTAAACGGTGCCTGAACCGAAATATATATAATATATTTATAACGTATATAATATAAAAAAAAGGAGCACAAAATGACAGTTGGCGACATTAAAGAACGGCTTGTTTATAGGCCATATGGTCTAAATTAAATGATTGATTAATAATGTAATAACAATAACTTACAATGACTTATTTCACCAGTAAATTGCTGGTAAACGACAAAAGCAAGCACCAGATGGGAAAAGGGTATTTTAGAATAGCTTAGAATGCACCACAAGGATGGCGAGTTTCAAGTAAACGCACCCTCTGTATTGTTTTTCCGACAATGGCAGCTGCAGTCAGACTGTTATGTCCCGGTGTTGGAATCCTCTACAGGGAAATACAGTCACACTTTACACCGCTTAACGTAAGCTGTCAGCATTTTAACCGTTGTGTTTAATCCAGCTACTAGCTAACGGTAACGTAGCGTCCCGTGCAGCGATGCTTCTGAAAAAAAAAGTCAGGCACCGAAATGTTCGTTCTTATTCGGTCTCGTTACTACCGGTGACGTCGGAACCAGTGCCCTATTGGCACCGCGTTTCAGTACCCAACCCTATACAAGTAAAAGTAAAAGTATGTAAGTATCATCAGGAAAATATACTTAAAGTATCAAAAGTACTCAATGCAGAAAAACGCTTACATTTTAGAAACTGGAACAATCCAAACAGTTCTGTGTTTAATTTTCTAATCATTTCAGCTGGACTTGTAGTTTAATTTATAATAAAACATCATATTTAATAAACTATGTTTGTTTTGTCTGCAAAAATCTTAATCTATAAAAGTAACCAGTAACTGAAGCTGCCAGATTAATGTTGTGGAGTAAAAAGTACAAAATTTCCCTCTGAAATGTAGCGGAGTAGAAGTAGAAAGTGCCATGAAAAGAAAAGACTCAAGTAAAGCACAAGAACCTCAAATGTGTACTCAAGTGCAGTATTGAGTAAATGTACTTAGTTACATTCCGCCACTGCTTTTAACACTCATCTCAAACAGCTGGAACCAAACAGTGAAACGAGAAACACTGAAAGCAACTTGTTCAGACTGACCCGCGGCTTGCAAACATCTTTAACGAGCACAATGTTGTTCTCCCCCGGGTTGTCGTCTGCGTTCAACGACTCACTCTGAGGCAAAGTGCTGGCAGTACTGGAGTTGGATTCTTCGTCCTCAACTCGAGCTTGTTCTGATAGAAGAGACAGTCTGAATTAAATATGATTGAACAGACCAAAATGAAAAACACACATATACTATATATCGTGGAAAAAGACTGAAGAAATCCTAATAGCACACAATGATACAAAGGTTTGTCAAATTTGTTTTGACTATAAATTAGGTCTGGCAACACTTTGATATGTTAGACAAAAGTGAGACAAGTAGGAGTGAAGATATGCATTAATATTAATACAAATAAACAGTATTATCTTATTGTCAATATGAACCTGTAGTTAATGACGTCTTCAATCTTAAGAAAGTTAAAACAATGCTTGTCCCGTTGATTGAAATGGTTTGTTGTTTTAATAGCAGAATTCAATCTTAAAAATATATATTCTAAGTATTTATAAGTATTATAAGTATTTCTTATCTCATACTGTGGCAGATTTTTGTGGCAATTTCACTTGTTATAATCATAACAAGCCATGTGAACTTTGAACCAGGATATCAATATATATCATAGTTCAATAAGATAACTTTGTCATGATATGATTAGATGATAGAAATATTAAATGATGGTACAGTCAGAGCTCACAATAGGGCCAAATCATGTCTGCCCAAACTTCAGTTACATTGATATCTTCTCAACATCGCTCATTCAAATCATCAAAGAGGAGCCACAGTCGATGGCATATGGATCTCCTAGTTACATTCTTTAATGAACACATTCTGCACATGCCCAATTCACTTCATAAGCCATTCATAGCTAATCACAAGCTAATTTTTAAAAGGTAAAAACCAACGTGAGAGAGAGAGACTTTATTATTTGTAAAAGTTAAAATTAGATTAGATTTGGTTCTAACATTATAAAGTAATGTTCATGACTAATGACTGGTCTGTCTGAGTTAATAAGAATAACATATTTTCGGGCTTATGTCTTAAACATACTTGTTGAAGCTGCAATTGTCAATTTTTTTTATATTGACTATGCGATTGTGAGAGGGGTCGCTCAAATTGACAAACCCACTAAGGCTGTACCGAATACCGTTTTTTTTTTTTTTTTAGCTTCGGTGCTTTTCACCAGCGAATATTTGAAACGACCGCACACGAAAGCAGCTTTATTTCACAGAAAAAAACAGAAAGGAAAGCGACGAGGCGAGAGAAGAAGCGACTGCTTAACCCACAGATGATTATCTCCCGTTTGACTGTTGCTGTAGTTTGGATGAAGTGTAGTGTGTTTAGGCCCATTTCTGCTAATTACCTGCTGTGGGAGTAGGGGACACAGAGTCTGGTGTCACACTGGTGGCGGAGTTGCTGCAGGCAGGAGTTTCACCTGAGTGAAGAGGGTGGACAACATAAAGAGTTATTAAACCAACACTTTGATTATCACAGGTCACAGGTCCTTTTAAAGTAACTTCTGTTGTGAAATTTGCAAATGTTTAATGAGTACTCACTTTCAGCTGGTGTTTGTTGTATGATGGGGATCTCAGGTTGTGTCTGATTAGTTTCCACACTGCTTTTCTCCCCTGCCGTCGTTCCGTTTCCTCCTGCTTCACCTCCCTTTCCAACCAAGCCTTCATCTGCTGTATCCTCTTCTCCATCGCCACACGTCTGCTTAGCCTCCTCTGCATCTTTGTTTCCTCCTCTACCTGCTTTCTTTCTGCTTTTCTTCTTTGCTGCAGGAGTTTTGGATTTTTCTTTTGCTGTGGACATTGACGGCATTTTAGGGCTGGGCGGTGCAGCATCTGACGTCTGTGGTGCAGAAGAGTAAAGAAGCTTCTTCCGTTCCTGCTCCTTAGCGAACTGTTGGAGTTCCTCACTCACACCAAAACATCTGTCATGAGAAGTGAGCAAT
The DNA here is from genome assembly GCF_010015445.1 of Perca fluviatilis. NCBI lineage: Eukaryota > Metazoa > Chordata > Actinopteri > Perciformes > Percidae > Perca > Perca fluviatilis. Next base: position 14,173,511 of record NC_053112.1, read on the forward strand.
ACAACAGTGTTTGATATGATGTGGTGGTAAAGTAAGAATTTAGAAAGCTACACTAGTTTATAGCAATACACACTTATGGCTGATAAATTTTGTAGTCCTCTGGCGACCCTCGTCCTCCATGAATCCCTGGAGGGTAAAACACATTACACACAAACAATGAGTGACCAGAAAAATGGAAACCCTTTACAATGTTATTAAATAGCCGTGAATTAAATACTACATTACTTAAAATGCTCAGTTTTTGTATAACCTAATACTTTGTCTTGACTCAGATTGAGGCTGCTATGGTGTCATACTGGATACGTACTCAATGTAAGCACATTAGCATTAGCAGCCTTATCCAAGAAAACAAGAAAACACAAAAAAAACAACTCTATTTTCCACTCAAACAAACAGATCCACAAGCTTCCCAACTGACACCAAACAATCTTTCGTTGATTCAATCAGACCTGAGGCCTGTACTACGAAGTAAGATTCAGGGTTACTGAGGTAACTTCAGGTCAACCCAGTTTTGTAATTTACGCACTTACAGCGACGGCTATTTTTTGCACAGCTTATGCGGATGTTAGGTTTGGTGAAGTCGGGTAACGGAAATAAATCCAGGGCATGTTGATCTTGCTTCGTAGTACAGGCCTCTGGTGTTTATCACAGCATTGTACAGAGGATGAGTTTTCTTTGTGGTGCTTGACCTCTGGTGGAAGTTGTGTGGGTGGGAAGCCCAAACATATCCGACAATTGAGAGTCTGCTGCCGACGTGATTGCATTTACAAACTAACAACCAATTATGTTGGATATTTTTTCCCAATCTCTCTAACTTCAAATAAATGAGTCTAACACACACTGGTTTAGACTTCACTTTCAAGTTTTAAGCAGATTTTGAAAAGAAGAAACAGTACATACAGAAAAAGTATTTTTGGTAGGGAGCAAATGTATGTTGTTGTCAAGAGAAACGTTATTAACAGCATAGGTCTTACCTTTATCACTCCATCCCTCTCCAGCCTGCGGCAGATCATACGAGATTCCAGCTTACCGACGTTCATCCTTGACCCGATACCCGTCTGGGGGATTCCCTTTGGGCCACAGGATATTACTGCATTACAGCCAAAAAGGACACAGGCAAGAATTAATAATGAAGTCATTTGGCATGAGGAATCTTAATTCAGACAATTACAGTGCAATCAATAACTTCTCGGACAATGATACCAGTCTGTTGTGGCCAGCGCTTAGTTCTCCTCCGCCATCTGCTGGGGCAGCAGCATCGGAGCCAGCGCCACAAACAGACTGAACAAACTGATCAGGAAGGCTGGCTCCGTTATTGGCTGCAAACAGGACGCATTTGAAGCTGTGGTGGAGAGGAGGTCACTGAACAAACTGTTATCTATCATGGATAACCCCGACCACGCTCTCCACCCCACACTGGTCCAACAGAGAAGCACCTTCTCTAAGAGGCTAAGAGACAGCTTCGTTGTCGCACGGACCGCTACAAGAAATCATTCCTACCACAGTCAATACAACTTTTTAACACCTCATCACTGGGTGCTAGATAAGACTCTTAGACATCACATCTGCACTAAGTGCAACTTGCACAATTGGTTTATCTACATCTTTATCATTACTAGTTAAGCAGTTGTACATTTTGTATTCCCAACTTGAATATATTTTAAATATTTGTTCTTGTATTATATCCTATTATTATTTAATGTATATTGTATGTATATATATTGTATCCTAGTATTTCATGTATATTCTCTGCGACTGATATTTTGCTGCTGTAACACTGTAATTTCCCATTTTTGGGATCAATATCTATCTATCTATCTATCTATCTATCTATCTATCTATCTATCTATCTATCTATCTATCTATCTATCTATCTTTCTTTATTTCTTTCTTGTCCTTTGTTTTGTCTGTCCTGCTGAACATGGGATCTGAATAAAAACAATGGAATTCTAGACCGCAGTGAAGAGCCCTAAACTAATTTCCATACCTACTTAGAACAACATGAAGCCTTGCCAAATTAATCCATTTTATTTACCTGACGGACAGTATCCCCGCAATCTGTTTTGTAAACATGGACAGTAATGAAACCTACCAATGTGATAGGCCTGTGACAGGACATCGCTCTCCATGATTCGCCCCTCTGAAGGGAGAGCTTTTCTTCTCGCTCCACCATCATCTTCTTCGTCCTCGTCCTCATCGTCGTCATCCTCAGCGACGCCTTTTCCTGCATACGGCTTTAACAGTCTCAAACAGCGCACAAGCACTTTATTCCCTGGAGAACAAAGTGAAAGGATTATGGGAAAATGCACATTTCAAATTGGGCTGTCAAATAAGAAACTGCCTACCATAACAATTACTAATATCCATAATAAAATCAGCAAATGTAATTAGTGATTGTATTGTATTTTTAACATATCAAATAGATTACCTTTTTTGTTTGTGCAGGGCCCGGCGCCGGGATCTAAGTCCTCCAGAGGGAACTGGCAATACTCAACCAACTTGGCAGATCGCATGTATTGAAATACACGTTTAAAAGTACCCTCATCTACATTCTGCAAGAAAGCACACAGTTACCACAAAGAGAAGACAAACACACACACACACACACACACACACACACACACACACACACACACACACACACACACACACACACACACACACACACACACACACACACACACACACACACACACACACACACACACACACACACACACACACACACACAGAGAGAGATACTCACAAGTAGTTCTTTGAGTGTCAGCATAGTGGAAAACTGACCAGGTGACTGCTGGAGAAAGCTGGACACGTACTCCATCAGTATGTCATACTTAGTCCTCCTGAAAGAGCAGAGGTGGTTAAGTGAAGTTTCTTCGAGGGATGCTCCGAAATCTTAATACTACATTTGTGAACAAGCATTGGCTTTGTTCCTTATGAACATTTTCAGTATTGCAAAGAGTATGCCTTAAAGTAGCATGTCAATGGCTGAGAAAAGTCACATTCTGAAAACTTTAAATGCTACTGTTGGCATGCTCACAATAACAATGGTAAAATGCTAGTGTTTACTATGTTCACCATCTCAGTATAGCATATTTGCATGCTGGCATTTTCTAATTAGTACCAAACACAAAATTCCATCTGAAGCTGATGGGTATGTCATTGAATGTTTAGCCATTTGGTCTAGAACCAAACTACTGACACATTTTTGACCAAATGGTGGCACTAGATGAAGAGTTAAGAGATCCCCAAAATTATTACAATTCATCATCAGGACACAATTAAACTGAACCAAATTTCACAGCAATCCATCCAATAGTTTTTGAGATATTTCACACAAAGCCACATCATGGTGGCGCTAGAGGAAAAAACAAAGGATCATCATTAGGCTTCATCCTCTGGGGATCATGAATGTCTGTACAACATGGCATTGCAATCCAATGAATAATTGTTGAGATATTTCAGAATCAAAGTGGGTGACTGGCAGACCATCAGGTCAACATTGCCATCCTTAAAGCTACACCTAGCATGGCTAAAACGTATTGAGTTTTGACTTCACTTAACAAATTAGAGACTATAGAAGGGAAAGCAAGCTATTCCCCCACTGACTTCTCTACATGTGCACAATAGCAGAACAGTGTTGAGACACAGACCATGAACAGACCTGTTTACATGGAAGCGTTTGAGCAGCAGAAGAATGGAGTGTTGTTGTTGTCCTGACTGTGATCCTGCCTTTAGTCGTGTGACATAAGACTGCATGCTGAGGAGTCCATGTCTGACAAGAGCCTTCCTCATGTAGTGCAACTTTCGAGCATCGATCCTGTTAAAAGACAACACTGACTGTTAGACGGTGAACACCTAAACCGCTGCGTGTAACACAGAGTAAACACAGAGCAGAGAGGACACTGTGCTTTATGATTTTGTAGGTGTTCTCCTACTTAAAAGAGCATCCGTGCAGATCTCTCTGTAGCTCTCCTTGCCATCGAGCTCGGCCTACTCGTTCCAACACACAGTAAGAGTCGTCATTCAGTTTCAAATCAGGATCGCTCTCGTTTCCAATGAGGGTCCTGAATCGCAGTGCCTGAGACGCCACGACAACAAGCTTTCGGCCATATCTGAGGAGAGACGGGTAAGAGAGAAGGAGGAAAATATGTGACATAGGACAAAACTACAGTTGCACCAAACTCTTAAATGAAATAAAGACATTTTAATTAACTGAATCACTTTTTGTGGTCTTTGACATTGTATGTCTTAGTTTTGAAGTGGAAAAAAAGTGAATAGGTGTTGAATAAATTTACATTCTATCAAACAAACCTTTCCAAAGCTTCCTGCAAGTTGAGTAATGGGGTCTTGGAGCGAACATGCTCAGTGATGTCCTTCCTCTCTTTGAAGAGTGCACATGAGCCCTGTATCCCATCCTTGTTTTCTAGAATAATATGGACTGGGTAGATGTCTTTACGTGTGTCAGAAAACGTCTGTGTTTTTTCAATGCCTGTTTCTGGGTCAATGTCTTTATACCTGAAAACCCATAAAACACAAAAGGCACCGGAAACGTTAATGTCTTTCTTAATACACCCTATATCAAACATTTTTCGCAAACCCATTATGTACCCAGTTCCCACACTACAAGTTATATCCACATACTTTCGGAAAAATAGTGTATCTTACTGACAGTGTGGATTTTATACTGTACATATTTACAAGAGCAGCACAAACTGCAGTCTCCAACATGACCATAACGTTGAGTCAACATATCTCTGAAACAGACTAAGACATTGATTGACATTATAACCTTTATTATGGTGTGATGTGTTGCAGGACTGTTGTATTAGACTTCATTAATTAAAGATGGGTGGGCCTGTGAAACTGCTAATTGAGTGTTTTTCTGGAAGAAAATAGTCCAACTAAAAATGTTTACAGTGTGGATTATCTTGAATAACCTGGAGATTGTTCTGGGTTAAGTGGGAAATTATTTATCATTATGACAATCTTATTAAAAAATTGGTTGAGCCTCTCATGATAAGTAGAACGATAAATTGACCTGTCAAACAGCTCAATATCGTGTCTCTCCTTCGGGAGTTGATAGAATTTCAGGTCGGTGTTGCTGATAAGTGACTTCCAGATGAGCTCCTTGGTGCAGTCGTCGAGCTTGAGGGGGAACTTGGGCTGTCTATCTTCCAATCGTATCCAAAGAGAGGGAATAGTTATTCCATCCAGTCCCTCCAAAGCCACTTCATCCGCAACTATAGTAAACGCATCCATAGCATGCCACTGAATGGCTAAAGCTGTCAGCTAGCTAACATGCTAACTTATCAACAACTAGCTAGCTAGCTAGCAACTTGTGTGGTCATTCCGGGCTCAACAATTCACCGGTTATTAAAAAAAGAATTCTTCGCGTACTGAAGTTCTTTCGGCTCGGGTAATTGCATTAATTCATTAATTAAAAGAATTAAGACAAACTCGTTTGCAAAATGCTCCCTCAAACTAGCTACGTTAAGTCCAACTAGTTATGTCTTTTCGTACGTGCTTGCGTCATATTTTAACTTTGACCTCACGTTGTAGTTACGTCTTTCCACGAAAAACAAAATCCACAAGGTGGAGTTGAAGCACAGCTTCTGAATTGTCTTCACTGATGCATTACAATGGGTTGTTTTATTGTTATAACAAGATACTTTTCCGCCACACAAATATTGTTGTTGTTGTTGTTGTTTTTGAATAAAAAAAATTAATAATTGATGTTTTGATGTTTGACAAAAAAATTGGCTTTACAGTACAAATACTGCTAAAGATGTATATTACTCAGTAACTACCAGCAACTTTTTTTTAGCTTCTCTAGTGTTTACTTTATATCCTGTACACAATGGTGGAAAGTAACAAGTCTTCAAGTACGGTTCTCTTAATACATCCATGTACTAAAGTACAAATTTGAAGTACTTGTACTTTACTTGAGTATATCCATTTTCAGCTTCTTCTACTCCACTACCTTTTTCATTCATTCATTTTACAGCTGTTCTAGATCATTTTCAGATTTAGATTTTACATGATTTGTCATACATTATTATAAATTAAACTCACCAAAAATATATGAAGAAGTTAAAATTAGATAAAAAAAAATGTAAGTACAACTTAAACATTAATTAATTATGATCCAATAATATACTGATATTTTTAAACAAATGTTTTTGCTAAAAATCCTTAAGTAAACTTTTGAATGCAGGACCATTACTTGTAATAGAGTATTTACAGTCATGGCCAAAAGTGTTGGCACCCCTGAAATGTTTCCAGAAAATCAAGTATTTCTCACAGAAAAGTATTGCATTAACACGTTTTGCTATACACGTTTATTCCCTTTGTGTGTATAAGAACAAAAAAAAAAAAAAAAAAAAAGGAAAAAAAGCAAATTGGACATAATTGCACACAAAACTCCAAAAATGGGCTGAACAAAATTATTGGCACCCTTAACTTAATATTTGGTTGCACACCCTTTGGAAAAAATAACTGAAATAAATCGCTTCCTATAACCATCAATAAGCTTCTTACACCTCTCACCCGGAATTGTGGACCACTCTTCCTTTGCAAACTGCTCCAGGTCTCTCATAGTATATATATTTGAGTGTAGGTACTGTGTTCTTTTCTTTGTAGGCCTCATTCCGTTTTCTGTAAACAGTAGAATGATGTGCTTTACCAAAAAGCTCTATCTTGGTCTCATCTGTCCACAAGATGTTTTCCCAGAAGGATTTTGGCTTACTCAAGTACATTTTGGCAAACTGTAGTCTTGCTTTTTTATGTCTCTGTGTCAGCAGTGGGGTCCTCCTGGGTCTCCTGCCATAGCATTTCATTTCATTCAAATGTCGACGGATAGTTCGTGTTGACACTGATGCACCCTGAGCCTGCTGGACAGCTTGAATTTCTTTGGAACTTGTTTGGGGCTGCTTATCCACCATCCGGACTATCCTGCGTTGCAACCTTTCATCAATTTTTCTCTTCCGTCCACGTCCAGGGAGATTAGCTACAGTGTCATGGGTTGCAAACTTCTTGATAATGCTACACACTGTGGACAAAGGAACATCTAGATCTCTGGAGATGGACTTATAACCTTGAGATTGTTATTTTTCCACAATTTTGGTTCTCAGGGCCTCAGACAGTTCTCTTCTCCTCTTTCTGTTGTCCATGCTTAGTGTGGTACACACAGACACACAATGCACAGACTAAGTCAACTTCTCCTTTTTATCTGCTTCCAGGTGTGATTTTTATATTGCCCACACCTGTTACTTGCCCCAGGTGAGTTTAAAGGAGCATCATATGCTTGAAACAATCTTATTTATCCACAATTTTGAAAGGGTGCCAATAATTTTGTCCAGCCCATTTTTGGAGTTTTGTGTGCAATTATGTCCAATTAGCTTTTTTTCCCTTCTTTTTTTTTTTTTTTCCAATAAACACAAAGGAATAAACGTGTATAGCAAAACGTGTTAATGCAATAATCTTCTGTGAGAAATACTTGATTTTCTGGAAGAATTTCCGGGGTGCCAACACTTTTGGCCATGACTGTATATAGTGTGGTATTGCTACTTTTACTTTTAAGTTATTTGAATACTGAACAAGCACAATGAGGTAAACACAAAGAATGATGGCTGAACAATTAAAGAGAGGAAGGATTTATTCAACATCTTTATTATGAAGTACCTTTTTAAAAGAAATGTACAAGTGGAACCAGCACAGTGACATCTTGGCGTTTACCTTTGAAAAACAGAAACACCGTGGACATGTGGTGCAGGTCTGAAGACACATATGAAATGATAATGTACATATTTACAGCAGAGGATCTATCAGAACAGAAGTGAGCAAGCAGGATCGCAGCTAAAGTACAACAGGACTGACTGAAAAATAAAAACTTACATTAAAAGAATGGATTGGTTCAATAAAGATATTTCGAAAGATAACATGAAAAAGGCACTGTGTTTCACACAAATTGACTACACAACAGACGCAGTTGTTGTTTTGTCCATCGAATCATAATCACAAGAAACAACTGTTAACAAATGTTGTCATTCAACTGTCCCTGGGCGTTCTAACAAAACAGATAAAATATATCAGAGGGCCATAGCAGTTCGCACATAAACATTAAAACAAAATAGATAATTCAACTCATCAGGAAAAGATTCCTTATAAAGAGCATGCTTGGTGATTATTAAAATTACATTTTTATTTATAAACAAATACATATCTAAATTTAAAATTTTATATTGAAGGCATAATGGGTTGAAATATGTTTTCTGATCCTATATGTTTCCCTTACTGGGCAGAAACCCAGGACAAGTTGTATTTGACATTCTTGCAAGACGTACGATAGGACCTTTGTTTGATGAACACATTCAATTAACTACCAGCATAGATAACACAAAACACTCAAGTCAGGCCAACAGTTTGAGATCATTACTGAAGACCGGCATGATGACAGGACCAATGAAGAGATTTCATTTGAGGGCATAAAAGGGGATAGTTAAAAATGTCAAATTACATTCAGCTTACATAGCTGGTGTGTGATCAGTGCATTGTCTGCACAGTGATTTGTGATATTCTGGCCTCAAGGCCTTGCTGCAGTGCTGTACTGACGAGAGAAGTTTGACGGAATAGTTTGACATTTGGGAAAATACATTTATTTCTCATTTATTTCTTTGCTGAGGGTTAGACATACAGCCACAGGCTGCAGCCAGTCAGCTTAGCTTAGCATATGGACAGGAAACCGCAGGAAACAGCTAGCCTGGCTCTGTCCAATGGGAACAAAACACACCGACCAGCACCTTTACAGTTCAACTAGTTAACACGTTCTCTCTAGTTTGTTTTAGAGCTGAAAACTAAATTAATTGCGTAGAAAAAAAAAAAAAACAAGCCAAAACAATAAATTTTTAGACATCTGGGATTGGCATATTAATCAATCACAAAAATATTCACTAGTTGCAGTGCTCTATGTTTAATGCATATAAAAGCCAAGCTAACTGCTTCCCCTTTCCAGTCTTTATGCTAAGCTAACCAACTGCTAGTTGCAGCTTTACATTTGCCGTACAGACAGAGTTTTATCAATTTTCTCGCCCAAATTGGCAAAAATGGAAACAATTCCCCAAATGTCCAACTGTTCTAAGATAAGATGCAGATTGTAAACTCAGCTGCAATTTCTGAAGATTGTGAATCTGCAAAAGGAAGAGGATTCCCTTCTGCTCATGATGAAAAAAATCGTTTGAAGCTCGTGGACTTGGGACTGCACAGATACGCATGTAGGCATACGGGACACATGATATGCTCTTTGGCTGAGTTCAGGCGTACATGACACAGGCTTTCCCACTCACCAACACACTTCAGAATAAGCATTCTAGATAGTAATGGCACTGGCCAGGCAGACAGACAGACAGGCAGGCAGGCAGGCACCTACTTAGTTCAGAGTACACAGTATAGCAGAAAAATATGACGCATATGAGGTGACAGTGTGACCTGTTAAAAACAACAGATATTGTGGTCTGAGATGGCACACCATTAGTGTGCGCTGCTCTTTTTCATTAGAATTTGTGAGTGGAAGAAAAGCCTATAATTAAAATCCATTGCGCAGGAGAAGAGAACTACCCACTCACAGGTAAACAGTACAGAAGTGAGGTGTAGGGATGTATGGGGTGGCAAACGAAATGGCTGCCCTGAAATGACTAATGAACAAGCTTCAAAACATACACAATAATACACCATTAAGTTGAGATATAACGAAATTAGGCTGCATTAATAAGTAATAGTACCTGCCTTGTACATACACAATTCAAATAAAATGAAACAAGTAGCTAGGATACTTGTCTTATCAAAAATATGTAGCTTTGGTAAACAAGTTATGTAGAGAACTGTTGTCTGAACATGTTGATGTGAGAGATCACTACATGACATCTAGGAATCAAGGGTGACAAAGTTTCTGTTTTGAGGCTATGAATTCAACGAGAGGAGAAGCAGGCCAAAGTTCCACTCCCCAAAATCCTCTGTCTTCTCCCCTTGTCACCAGCTGATGAGACAAAGACAGCAAAAGGCAGCGAGACTCCCGAATGGAACAAAACTGCTTTCTTTGCTGTCCTGAGCACCGATTGAAGAGTTTCCGTGGTAATGTAGCAGCATTGTAATGGTCTGCGGAGGACAGACTCCTCCAGAGCACAAGTGGAAGACTACTTTCTCCTCTCTCCTTCCAGCAGCCCCCCGCACCCTTTTCCATCCATCGCAGTGAAAGTGGAAGACTGGTCAAACGTCCGATTTGAACAGCGCTCCTCGAATATCCACAGTGGAGACAAGACAGGTGAAATAATTTATGCTCCTCTTCTGCGCTACTGTGTCATCTGGCCAAGCTTCTTCGCTTTATGTGGGTTTGATCCAGGCGTGACGCCGACATCCAGATAGTCCATACAAATAACCACCTCCTTAATACTCGAGCTTCTACCTTGCAGCGCAATCTCCCTTCTGTCACACATTACTCCTTCCATCTTTCTACTTTCTTTCATTCATTCATTTTCTCACAGCTGAATTTCTATCCAACCCCAATGTTCTCTTCCTATCTCCATTTCTCAAAATGATGGTCCCCCCAATTCTGTGTCATCTTCCTGTATCCAAATTTCAGTCAACCTTCTCCACCTTCCCGATGATCTTTTCCTCAAAGATAGGCAAGATGGCGTCATCGTCACGAACCTCTTCGAACACTACACCACAGTCAAACTCGTCGCTCACTTTCTTAAAATAGAACCTGCACGCAAAAACAAAACGACAAGCTCGGTTATTTCGAAGTCAAAACGGTGACAAAAATGGTTCCTTTAAAATGTGAAACCCTCACCCAAACCATAAATATTAAACTAGATGCATGATCTCACCTGTAATGGCCCTTTTTGGTAAGCAGCTCCTTGAACTGGCCCAAAGTCACCACACGGCCTTTGACTGATGTTCTGTATGGGATTGGCTCTCCACAAAAGTAGTAAGCCACCGTCATGTTCTCACACACTTGGCGCTTACCAGACTTATGCCTGGGAGAGGGAAAGATCCATGTCAAAACACCAAAATAACAATACATTTAAACACAGACACCGTTTAAAGCCCTTTGAGGCAAATGTGACATATTTTGGGAAAAGCAAATAAAATTGGGTTCGACACCTACCTCTGCTTGGCCTGCTGTAGTGCGTTCCTCCTCCTCTCCTCCTCCAGTCTCCTCCTAGCCTCCTCTAGCTGGGTGAGGGGGTTGGGAGCCGGGTTGGGGGGCATAGCTGGGTCCTGGATGAACGGGTGCGAGGGCTTCACCTGGGTGGACGATGAGCCGGGGATGGCGGGGGACACCGAAGAGGGGTTGTTACGCAGCTGGGCAGAGACCCAGGGGTGCACCGCTCCAGGTCGCTCCACAGAAACTGGACGCGGCGACTCGCAGCTTGTTCCCGACCTCCTAGAGCTACTGGTGCTGCCACTTAAATAAAACAACGGGGAGGGAGAGAGGATGAATGTCAAAGGACCAAAAATATGCAAATGAAAGTGTTACCCCCTATTGAGATGGATGCCAAATTACAGCTCTAGAAACGGTCCAAAAAATAATCTAGAACAATTCTCTATGCAGCTGGATTAATGGGATTCCACTCAATCCCCCTTTTGGCCCCCTTAACTGTTTTTGTTTTCACTCGTAGCACTCGCACAGTATAATGTACTATGACCCACTGTACACCACCGGCAAACCGAGAAAGTTAGCGTCTAGCTGGTGAACATAGTGAATCATTTAGATTTAGCAAGTAAAGAGACAGATATTTCCTTTAGGAGTTGGGGGACCAAAACAGGGCTAAAAGGAGAGTAAATACTTGGCGTATATACTTCAGGTGGACACAATCACGACTCCAAATGAATGCTAATGTTGCTGGATGTGTAAATAGGCAACCATTTGCTAAAAAGCTGTCTCTATCAACTTTAATCAATTGTTCTGCATGTTTACGGCTACCTTTAGCCTGATACTGTAAGCTGCTTGAAAATCTTACACCTGGCACATTAATTTGAACTGGTAAATCATTACAACACAAAAAAAACACATCATTTTAAATATATAACAAAGATGAATTAAATTCTTAATTAAAAAAATGATCTTAAAATATTAATAATGTTAATTACATTTTTGTGTAATAATCATGAGTAATACATTTAATATTGCTCACCCATGCGAGGTCTTCCTTTGTCGGTCTCCATCCATCATCCACTGCAGGATCTTCTGGTTTCTCTCCAGATCCTCCAGTGGTACCTGGCCCTCCATGCCACGCCCACTCTCATCACCTTTGCCTGACGTCTCTGGCGTCTTCTTACAACTTCGTCGTGACAACGTGCTGCCTTTACTACTGCAGAACGAAAAGTTAACACAAACAGTTGAAGTTATCTGAATTTAAACAGCACGAACAGTTTGCTGTACTCCTAGCAAATGTCAGCCCATTTAACCACGCCAGCCTACCTGTAACCCATGCCGTCAAGCATGCTGGCTCCAGCCCCGTCGGCGTAGTTACGACTTCTCCCTGCGTACTGGCTGGCCGGGTCTCCGTTCCACATGAGGTTGGCCTGAGGCCTAGAACCCGCCTCCTCCTGCCCTTCTCTTCCTCTGTGGTGATACGGCGGCTTGTGGTGATGTATACCTGAGACAGACATCACAGAGACTTATTAGTGACATACTAGCCTCTCTTCAATACATCGCGCACCAAAACACACCGCTGCTGCAGCTTAATTTGACACCTGCGATGGCATGTAAAAAAAAAATAGTCCCCAACAAGCACCATTGTCCAACTACAAGGGCATGAAAGACTGAAAATAAAAATGGAATAATACATTGTTGGTGTGAGTCTTTTCACGAGATTTGTTCACATAAGAAACATATAGATTTTACTGTGGCAGCTATAGGACTACAGAAGATAATGTCTGACATGAGAAGGAGTTATGGTATAATAGTAAAGATGTGTCTTTCAAAAAAACATTTTTTACAGAGGTCTGTTCACCAGCACTGATATGCCTGGTTGGTTTACATATATGGCTGCACGATATGAGGAAAATATCTAATTGTGATTATTTTTGACTGATATTGCAATCGCGATACGATTCACAATATTGGAGGGAATTATCATTATATATATATATATATATATATATATATATGAGATTTTTTCTTTAGTCTGTAGGATAGGATTTGTAGGCCGGGATGTCTCTGCACCGCCACAGAACTTAGTTGAGAATGGTTTGACACACATTTTGCCTTTAACAAATATTGCGCCCCGCTGCGATTAATTGTGCAGCCCGGTTTACATAGAAAATAAACGGGTGGATAATCGTATGCTGCAAGTGTGTTTTGGAGTTGAGTCTCTCCGGTCTCTCACCCTTTCACCCCCTCTCCTTTCCCTCCACAGCGTCTTACCTTTGACCCCAGCAGGAGGCTGACTGTGGCCTCCCACTCGGTGCGGGGGGCAGTGAGGCGGGCCGATCCCCCCGTCTGGTGAACGCGATGATTTGGGAGGAGAGTTCCGACCGCCTCCGCCTAAGGTGCTGTTGGTTGCCCCTGGTGACTGGCAGCCCGGCGTTTTCATCACGCGCTGTACATGCTCGTCCAAAATAGATTCCGGGTCGTCGTCTTGGGAATCCTCCATGGCAACCAGGCCGCCGTAAGTGGCGACTGTTGCTGTGTTAGCAGTGGTCTCTGAATAACGGGCGCCGTAGTGAGGTGGAAACAACGAGGGGAGGGGGAGTGGTATACTATGAGAAGACATGGAGGTTGTCACGGAGATGTCAGCATCGTCACCCTCTTCTTCCTGTTGAGAGAAGGAGAAAAATATTTTACATCTAACTGGACGTGCACATTGTATAAACCAGTATGTACACACAAAGACACGGACTGAGAAAAAATGAATAAATGCCCTTACCAAACTTAACATGTGCAGGTACCTTTCAGACAAATAACGCAAAAATGATTTGGTAATTTCTTATTAAAAATAAAAGAGACTTCAAAAAGCCTACAGTTAAACCTGTCAGATTTAAAATTTCAACAGAATTTTGACCCAATTCACAAGTGTTTTCCCCCCAGGGAGGAAAAAACAACAGCAGCAGCATACGTTATTTTGACAGAATTCATTATTAAGAGGTTTCGACAAATGACTATAAGCATATAACATGAAGAGCTGATGAATATTTTGGAGAAGCCAAAGACAAATTTCCACCAAGGTGGACAATAAAGTCGAATCTAAAAACATAACCACATTTAGCTTTTGTTCTCAGTGTATACAGCTTGATGTAAGGTGACACCATATGCAAATGTGAAAATCTGTACCCAAAGCAGAATTTTCCAAGTCGACTCCGCATTGCTACTTTCCGCCGCATATTGGACTTTAAGAAGGGAGTGTTGAATATGACAAATATTTTTTTTTTTGTCATGTGCTAGTGGTTCCTGCTTTTTTAATACACCTGTCTTTATGATGTGAAAACCACACCATCGAAGAAATAAAAGTGTGCATCCTCACCATAGTTCGGTTCTAAAATCCTAGCGCCCCATTGGTACCTCTCCTGTGAGCCAATTTGCCGACAGAACCACAGTTTATCGTTAATAAAAAAGATGTAAATGTTCTCAATTTACTTTGATCTTCACTCATAAGTTTTTTTTTTTTTAAGATTATCTTTTGGGCATTTTCAGCCTTTCTTTATATAGGACAGCTGAAGACATGAAAGGGGAGAGAGAGGGGGAATGACGTAGGGCGGAGTCGAACCTGCGGCTGCTGCATCGAGGAGTAAATACATATGGGCGCCTGCTCTACCAGGTGACCTACCCAGGAGCCCATAATTCAAGTATTTTTGAGGAAACAACATCAACACTGGGATGAATTACAGCTCCACTCACAGTGTCCGAATAACACATCACGAGGAGGGCTCGCACACACGCACGCACACGCGCACACACACACACGCACACGCACACGCGCGCACACACACACACACACACACACACACACACACACACACACACACACACTCTTACCAGTCGTACTCTCTTCAGCCTCTCTTCGAGTCTTTCCTGGGCCTCTCGCTCTCTGAGAACCGTCTCCAGCCTGCTGATGAGCTCCGCTGCAAACCTCTCAGGCTCTACGTGGATGTCCTTTGGCATGCGGTACGTGCGCTGTATATAGACACAAACACAACAATTACATGCCACAAATTCCTATACACATCTGCAGCTCAAGTTTAGAGGTCATTTTAGAAAATGAACGTGCAAATTATTAACAAATTAAGGGTAAGAAAAACAGTAATAACCATTTAATAGCACAAATAAGATAAGTAAGATCCTGTGAAGAGAAATACATGAAACAGCTGTACTGCTACAGTAAAAAATTAAAGCTGCAATAGCCATGCTGATAAACAATTCCCCACTAATATCTGAATTAGGTCACCAGGGCTCATGCTACCGTTATGCTACATGAATACAACTATGAATGCTGACATGAGGCTAAGGGAGTAGTGGCTGTATAACTCACAGGTATATGAGGTAGGGGAACACGTCCATTGGCTTTGGCACTTTCATGCATCTCTTTGCGATGCTGCTTCCGATATCTGTATGGAGGAATACCATCTCTGCAGACAAAGACACAGATAAACCACAATTAAACACAGACATGAACAGCTCATTCATTCTGAAAAGTGTTGTCACAGGTATGCAGTAATTCTGGGTGAATCTGTGTGTACTTACACACTGCTGTCGGTCAGTGACAGTGTGTCTGCATCGCTCGACATGCTCTGTTGCTCACTGTCATTGGCACTGGTTGCTGGAGCGCGAGCATAGCCCATGTTTGCGTAGTATGGGTTTACCGGCTCCCTCCACGGCCTGAGGACGAGCGGAGAGATTATAATGTAGTGAGCTCACATTCAAATGTTGATTCATGCACACGCAGGCAAGGGTCAGCATGAATTCTCAGGGTTTTCTTTCCAGAACATTAAACACAATTTCTATGACCAGGACACGTGTTTGGTGTCTTCAACTCAGCAGGTTTGGCTCGTTATTTTTACTTCAATATTCAGAGATATATATATATATATATATATATATATATATATATATGTCATTTTAAACACAATTTAAAGAACAAGTGAGTCTATACAGAAAACCATACATTTAATCATTAATTCATTTCAAAATAGGTGTAACAACCTAACCACTGTTCAAGTTGATAAAAAAGGGTTTAAGTAAAGAATTTCCTAGTCTTTTTATTTTTTACATAGTATGTATAGGAGAAGGTGTTTTAAGACATTTGCATAAAAATTCACTATTACAGTAAAATGGGTAAACTATTTACATTTATTATTATTTGGTATCATTATCAATGTTGGCTAAATGACCTTGTACATGATCAATACAGATTTAAAAAAATATTTTACACATTGTGAAAGGAAATAATACAATCAATCAGATTCTTCTAGGGCTGGGCGATATGGAGAAAATCAAATATCACGATATTTTTGACCAAATACCTCAATATCGCAACGATATTGTAGTGTTGACTATTGTTGCTTTCACAAAATATTTACACAATGAGATTTGTGATAAATAATCATCAGTAATGTGGATATACCTAATGACTAAGTGGGTAAAGGCAAATAACAGAACAGTTACAACAGTCTAGTACATTCAGAAATGACATCACTTTACTGTAATGCAGCCTTTAAAACCAGGAAAAGACAACACTTATGTCATATTACGGTATTACAATATCCAAAATATAAGACGATATCTAGTCTCATATCACGATATCGATATAATATTGATATATCTATAGCTCTAGATTCTTCTGTATAAACTTAAGCACCTTGAGACCCACACCCACCTGTACTCCCTGCTGTCCGGCCTCCTCCTGTTGGTCGAGGCTCTCTGCGGTGCCGTCTGCATCAGCAGGCTTTGAGTCAGCCTACCAGCTGGTGTGTCTTCGCAATCCTCATCTTTCTCTTCCTCCTCCTCCCTCACTCCTCCTCCACACCTAAGATCAAATTAAATGAAATCTGTTAGTCAAAGCATAAGAAACATTCATTATTTCACACGTTATGAGAATATTTTGACATTTTGTTAGTGTTTCACTAAGCAACTTCGTAATGTCAATGGAATTTCAGGGCTCCAGACTAACCTTATTACTAGGAGCACTGTAGTCCCTAACTGAAAATGTTAGGGGTACAGGCAGAACATTTTGAATCAATCTGCAATGCAATTTTTCCCATTTTAACTGTATTACTGATAAATGCTTTGGTAATAAATACAGAAACTACAATCTGCTGTCTTATTTTAGTCACAGTCACATTTTAATTGAATGGTGTTTAAACAACAGCCCGTAAGATAGCTTTCATTGACAATTTTAACCTCTTCTGGAAACGTCCAGCCTTCTTCCGTGGTGATGGCATACACCCCAAAGGCCTTGGTTCACGTATTTTAACCGACAACCTTTTCTACATAGTTAGGAATTCATATCCAGTCTGACGGGTCTCTACCTGTCAAATTCTCCTTCTCCTACGAGCCCCCCTAACTCCCCCTTGCGGTTGAAAATATTAACTACTACTTAGGGCTGGAAAAAAAATCAATTTGATTTAAAAATCGAGTTGGTAGGTCAAATCGATTTTTTTTCTCCCACTCTTCAGTAAAGCGTACATACATTTTGCATTCGCCAAATCTTCCTTCGGGGTTTCCGTAGCACGCTCCCTGTGGCGCAGCCCTCTGCCCCTCCCCTCCCCCGAGGGCAGCGCATGCATACACAAACAACATGGCAGAAACAGCCGTCGAAAGAGAGCAGCTCCTTCCAAAGAAATGCTCTTCGACTTCAGTCGTGTGGAGTTGGTTTGGATTTACGGCATCTGATGAGGAACAGAACACACCTCGATGCAAACTATGTCTTAAGGCTGTTGTTGTTGCTGGTAGCAGTACGACAAATCTGTTTCAGCATTTAAAGCGAAGACATGCGGCTGAGTGGGAGAAGTGTTGCCTTCTTCGAAAAGAAAACCACTCTAGTGGCGTTAGCGCTAGCACCCTGTTTGCAAAGCAAACAACTTTTCAACAAAGCTTTTCAAACAGTGTACCGTATGAGAAGAGCGGGGCAAGGTGGAAAGCCATAACGGAGGCAATTACCCTCTATCTAGCCAGTTTACTCTGCTGAAAGTTTTGGACGCTCGATATACAGTACCTAGCCGCAAGTATTTCTCCGACGTTGCTCTTCCTCAGCTGTATAACAACACTCGGCAAGAGAAGAATTTCCTTGCAAAAGTTTGTTTAAAATGCAATTACATTTTTTATGGCGAATGGTGTTACTGTTTACATGTTCAATTCAACTAAGAGTTACCTCAGGATTTGTTGTTGTTTTATTAGCTCAATCCAAATACAGTACAAATAGTTTGGATGTTTAACAATCTTTGTTGCACACTGCACAGTGACTTTTCAGTTAGAGAAAGGGTTTGCCTTTGCAATTTTGTTTATGTTGATGCACTTTAATTAAATACAATAAATATATATTTTTAAAATATATTTACAGTTCGCAGTTATTTTGCTTTAAATGGAAGGATCGAATTGTAAATAGAGTTTTTTTATTAAAAAAAAAAAAAAAAAAAAAAAAAAAAAAAAAAAAAAAACAAAGTCGCAGATTTTTTTAGGGAAAAAAAAAATAAAAAAAAAATCGCCCAGCTCTACTACTACCACCACTTTTTCTCAGGGGATTGTAAACAGTGTTAACCCCCCTCTACTGCCAGTCATTGGTAATAACACATAATCTGCTCTATTCTCCTATTCAGACTATTTTAACAGTGAGGCCTTCGCTCCCTGGGAAGCGTTCCAGCAGATCAGTGTCCAGGTATCTGCTGTGCCTAGCGGTGGGTCCGTGCCTCTCAGGATGCCACTGATAAATGCTCAGTCCATCACCAACAAGTCTTTTATCCTGAATGATTTATTTATTGACAAATGCCTTGATTTCTTGTCCCTGACTGAGACTTGGCAGAGAAACATGGAATTCGGAACTCTAATTGAACTTTGTCCACCAGACTGTTGTTTTATCAGTATTCCCAGGACCTCGGGCCGGGGCGGAGGGCTTGCGGTTGTGTATAAAAACGGCTTTCAAAGTTGGACAGTAACCATTGGGGTGTTTTCCTAATTTGAATTACAGGTGACCAAAGTTGGTAGTTCAAATCCGTTGTATTGTGTTTTAATTTACCGGCCCCCTGGTTCAAACAGTTCTTTTATGTCTGAATTCAGTGATCTTTTGTCCTCTATTATTGGGTTGGAAAAAGTGGTTATGCAACATGTGTCTGGTCCTACACACATTAGGGGTCATACTTTGGACCTTGTTTTTACACTTGGTCTTAATCTTGACTATTTGCTCTGAGGAGCTGCATGTTACGGACCATGACTGCATTTTATTCAGCCCGTCTTAATTTAGATTTACGGCCCAGTAAACGTATAAGCTGTTCTCGCATCTTAAATCGCTTCTCGGCTGAAAGGTTTTCTGCAGCTTTTGACCAAAGTGCAGAGTTGTATTCTAATGCTACTCCTTCAACACATACTGTATTGCTCATCAGTTTAGGATAAAGTGGCTCCAAGTAAAATGCGACTTTTTCCCTCTGTCAACTCATCCCCATGGTTAAAAGGACTCCACTCGCTGTTTTCGGCGTGAATGTCGGAGTGGTGAACGACAGTGGACCACCAAGCTTCATGTTCACCGGCTCTATCACAAAGAACTATTATTGGAATATAATAATATGGTTAAGGAGGAGAGGACATCTTACTTTTCTAACCTTATTTCTTCCAGCAAGCGTAACCCAAAAAACCTTTTTGACACCGTCAACAACACTGTCAATCCTGCTACTCCTGAAGTGCCAGTGTTTTCAAATAAGGACTGCAGTGACTTTCTATTTTTCTTTGAAAATAAGATCAGAGATGTCAGGAATAGCATCATCTCTTCTGCTATTGCATGTTCTGTTCATTCTACTTAGCCATCAATTTTGAATTATTTTGCTCCTATTTCACTGCAAGAACTCACTGACTTGGTGAATATGAATATGAAATCTTCCTCGGGCTCGGTAGAGGTTATACCAACTTCCTTATTTAAAAATGTCCTTGGCTCTGTGAGTACTTGTGTGCTCTCTATAATCAACAGCTCTCTGCAAACTGGTTGTGTCCCATCGTATTTTAAACATGCAGTTGTTCAGCCACTATTGAAGAAAACCAATCTGGATCCATCAACTCCCGCAAACTATAGGCCTATCTCCAAGATGCCTTTTATTTCCAAATTTTTTGAAAAAGTTGTTTACAAACAGCTCTCGGTTGTCTTGGCCACACACAACACGCTAGACAAATTTCAATCTGGCTTCTGTCAGAAACACTCAACAGAAACCGCTCTTCTTAGAGTGTCCAATGATTTAATGATGTCTTCTGATGCGGGGAAATGTTCTATTTTGGTGCTGCTGGACCTTAGCTAACGATACTGTGGATCACGCCATCTTGCTTGAAAGACTTAAGCACTGGGTTGGTATCTCTGGGAGCTCCCTGGACTGGTTCTCCTCTTATCTTTCAGATAGAAGTTTTTCAGTGTCACTTGAAAACTATAAAACTATTTCTTGCAGCTTAATGAAGATACGACTGAAGTCTTTACTGTTGCTCCAGATAATACAGCATCCAAGGTTGTTCAGCTTTTGGAGTCCCCTTCTTCAGCTGTACAGTCCAAACTCCGAAATCTTGGTGTTATATTTGATCAGAATATGTTTCTTGACCAACATATCAAATCACTAACCCGCATGTTTCTTTCAACTGAGAAACATTGCTAAACTTAGAGCCGTGGTTTCGCAATGTGAACTTGAGATGAGCATTCATGGTTTTATATCATCCCGGCTTAATTACTGCAACTCCGTTTTCACCTGTCTCAGCAAGGCGCCCCAGGACTAGGGGTGGGGGAAAAAAATCGATACAGCATAGTATCGCGATATTTTTCCCTGGCAATACTGTATCGATACACAGATGCCAAGTATCGATCTTTTATTATATATGTGTTGGTCAGTCTGTCTGCTGACAATCCCCATTTTGCAGCAATATAATTGAAGTGAGATGAACAAACAGAAATGTATCTTTTTAGATAAAACAAATGTTGACAAAATTGTCCTTTGGGGACATCATTTGAAACTGGGAAAAATTTGAAGTTGGAAAAAAAGGTAATAAATTGCAATATAATTGCAGAATATTGCAATATGTTTAAAATCGCAATAATATTGTATCGTGACATAAGTATCGTGAAGATATCGTATCATGAGGCCTCTGGTGATTCCCAACCCTACCCAGGACAACTGGTCCAGAACTCTGCTGCAAGGCTGTTGGCCAGGTCCAGCAGGATGTTGCACATTACTCCCGTTTTATCCTTGTTACATTGGCTTCCGATCAAGTTCAGGATCCAATTTAAAGTTCTTATTCTTACATATAAAGCAGTGAACAGTCAGGCGCCTGTTTATATCTCTGATCTGCTCCATCCGTACGCTAACAGGTCACTCAGGTCTTCTAACCAGGGACTACTGGTGGTCCCACGCACTTGTTTGAAAACTAAAGGTGACCGTTCCGTTGAAGTGGTAGCTCCGACTCTGTTGAACGCCCTTCCTATTAACGTACGTTCTGACGCTTTTAAAAAGCAGCTGAAGACTTTTGTCTGATGTTTGTAATTTTGGGTTTTTAGTCTTTTAATCTTTTACCTTCATTGGTATTGGTATTTTTGCTGGTTTATTTTCTGTTTTGGATCATACTGTATTTTAACAAATGTTTATTGTGTAAAGCACTTTGTGACTGTCTGTAAAATGTGCTATATCAAATAAAAAAATATAATTTCATATTCAGAAATGTAAATAAAGTATTATTATTGTCAATGTACTGTATTATTGGCTCTCCCTCCCCTCTGTCTTTTTTTGTTAAACTGAAACAGTAATCATATCGAAGGTGATTCAACTTCCATAGAAAGGGGAGTACTGTATCTAACTAACTACCACCCAGTGTGGGAAATATTGAGTGATGAGGGAGCCAGAGAGAGAGAGAGAGAGAGAGGCTCACAACACATAAGCACTTTGTTTTATGATAAGTTATATATTTAGCAGTCTATATGTATTTTTTTTTCTCAAAGAAATGGTCTCAGCTCTCTGCTGTCACAGCTCCAATCTCTCTCTGATCCTTTCACACCGAATCTCTTTTAAAAACTTTGATTGAAAATTGCTGCAAATTCACCACGCTGCCGGCATGAATAGTTTGGATGAGAAATATTTGCATTATTTCGCATTTTCATGTCTTTCTTTGTCACACCCCCGGTGTGTAAAGGCCTTAACTCCTTATCGGCTATTACTACGCAGCATTTTCCTCGCCAATGTACAGTCTTTATTAACAAAATGGATGAACTTTGGCTGCGAAACATGGTAACAACAGCGCTGTGCAACAGCATGTGCATGTTGATGAGTGTGACGCAACAAAAGTGAGACTTGAGAGTGTAGATCCCATCTATGCGTTACTCACGCAGTTGACTAATCACTCACGGAACCTCCCCCTCTCACACACATTTTTTTTTTTTTTTTTTTAAGTCGTCACAGTTGCAGGTTGCACATGTGCGAGAAGTTGTAAAAAATAATCGCGCTAGGGCTGCTCGATTATGGAAATAATAATCACGATTATTTTGGTCAATATTGAAATCACGATTATTTAACACGATTACTCATTAACATTTGGATATGATGGATAGTGTCCAGGGTATAATCTGTTAGTGTCCTTTATCTCACAGAAAGAGTCTTTGGATCAGAATAAAATCTGTTTTACTACTGTGAGTCGGTTTAGCTTTACAGATATCCCACATAACGTTACACAGCTAATGAACAGTTCTACAGACATAACACAATGTGCATCTCACATGTTCACTCACTATGACCACTACTACTGTCATTCCTAAACATTGTGCCAAAATATCAACAATAATGTCGCCGTCAGTGGGCTTATTTGCTAGCTAACCTTAGGAAAAATCCAGCACATAGACGGTACCTTAAAGTAACGTTACGTGAAACAGGTGATTAAACATCCCTGCTCATTTACATACAGTTTAACAACAAAACTAAATGCTGAGGGAACATTACTATGTTTTTTCATGTTGGTTTTGAGCAGTATGCCTATGCACCCCCACTAAGCTGGAAAAAGTTTTAAACAGTAAGTGAATAGAGCATGTCGGGGGAATACAACGTCTACTACAGCGGGGGGGCAAAGGCAGAGGGACCGCAGGGTTAGCTAACGTTAGCTGTTCCCAGACAACTGAGTTGGTTTTGACTTTTTTTGCTCACCAAACGCTGCTGCCATCTTTTTTGGTGATCGTTGTTAGCCAAAATCGAAATTGAAATTCAATTAATTGCACAGCCCTAACTCGCACTGTCTCAAAAAAATGGTCGCAAAATGTCTGGAGGCTAAATTTATTGTTGAGCTGGTCCATGACAACATGGATCCTGTGCAATATAAGACATTAGTGGTGCATCGTCTCACCTCCACTCCTCATCTTCAGCGAGTGTGGGCAAGTACCCAGGCACAGGCTTGGCTGGCCCCGATGAAGGGCTCTGATCACTGGGGTTAGGCTTGGGGCTCTCTCCTCCTGTCCGCGTGTACTCCAGGTACAGATCCGACTTAAGAAACAAAGGGTAGGTGTTCTCCTCCATCATGCCCTGGATCTCTGTCTGGGCCTGGAACAAACAAACACAGTGGTCAGATAATGGGAGTCAGAGCTTGTACAGAACTTAATGATGCCTAAAGAAGTTACCTTCATGTATCATTTCATTAAGTCCACCAACTCATCGATGACGTATACTCTTTTCAGACTGAAGCCAATGGTTATGGTCTGAAAGGTTTTGACCTAGCTCTTGGCTCGCAACTTTTCTCTCGATTTAGGCTTTACACAATTTTAACACCGCTTAGCTTTTGAAAATAAATGTGAACACGGTTGACTATTATCTCTAGAGGTACAAAGATTAATCGATAATTGATTAATTGGTTTGAGTAATAATTTAAAAAAGTCACAATTATTTGATTCCAGCTTGTGAATATTTTGTTTCTTTTTTGATCCTGTATATAAGTAAACCAATTATCATTTAAGTTAACAAGACATTTGAGGCCATTCTATTACTGTGAATAAGATCTCATATCTTTACTGTGCATGTTCTACCTCAGTTTATATTGCTTAAGTACTTTAGTTTTGTATCCTGATTTATCATCCCGCCTACTGTTTACCTCTCTTAGCCTGTCAATCAATCTCCGTAGTAGATGGCAGTTGTATTATTTTCAGTTGCTTCGGAGCGGTGGGGACTATAAGCGAAGTGTTGTTGTAGTTGAGCTAAAAATAACACTGCATAGTTCGGGAGTAAGAGCCTGTGTGCGTCCATCGGAAAGCAAGTTTCCCTTCTGTTTGCAGACATGAGTCTAAGTTGCTACCTGTTGCAATGTTAGCAGTACATATTTGTTTTTCATGTTAGCTGTTTTAATTCTGCATGTAATGGGTAAGCTATAAGCTAATGTGTATATGGCAATGGTAATTAAGCTGTGACAACTAGCCTACATTACATGCAATGTGTAGCAATGCTGTGCACAATACGTTGTCATTACGGTGTGAAATGGTGAATGTTTTTAAACAGCTAAAGGGCACTTGTAACAAGCTACTGCAGTAGTGTGCCATCCACTGCATACGTTAACTGAATAAGCAGGTGTACAAGCTGAGATGGCACTGCCCAGTAAAGCCATGTGTTCTGTTCATGCACATAAATACATAAGCTATAATGAATGTTATTGTTAGTTCACACACACATACATTTATTTTTCTATAACAGAAACCACATACACAAGGGCAGATTTACTTCTTGTCTGAGAGTGTAAATGGTGCATAATGCGTGAAGTGGCAATAAAACTCACTGAAGACAAATATTCATCTCAAGAGCATTTATACTGATGCCCTACAGTGATTACACTAAATGACCAGGAAACAGAGTTCGTAGTCAATCACACATCACCTTGTCTGATTTAACAATTACATTTTCTGACATTTTATAGACCAAACAACTAATTGATTTAAACAAAATATTGTCAGTTACACGCCCAATGATCACTATAGGGGTTTTAAAGCAAACTATTACCCACTCCAGATCACCACAATGACACAGGGTAAACCCACATTTATGCAACTGAGGAACTACCTAGCTATTCACACTTAATCCAGACTGACACAGAGAGGTGCGTTATGCCCACATGAAGGTATATCAATTTGATAGTCCTCCTAACCAGGTTTGAAATGTAATTTATGGGTGCTTAATAGGGCTGGGCAACATATTGATATTGATATATGAGGCTAGATATAGTCTTAAATTTTGGATATTGTAATATCCTGATATGACACAAGTGGTGTCTTTTCCTGGTTTTAAAGGCTGCATTACAGTAGAGTGATGTAATTTTCAGAACACACCAAACTATTCTAGCTGTTCCATTATTTGCCTTTACCCACTTAAGTTATTATATCAACATAACTGATGATTATTTATCAAAACTCTTATTGTGTGCATATTTTGTGAAAGCACCAATTGTCAACCCTACAATATCGCCGCAATATCGATATCGAGGTATTTTGTCAAAAGTATAGGGATATTAGATTTTCTCCATATTGCCCACACTCACCTAAAAGGATTATTAGGAACACCCTACTAATACCATGTTTGACCCCCTTTCGCCTTCAGAACTGCCTTAATTCTTTGTGGCATTGATTCAACAAGGTGCTAGAAATGTTGGCCCATATTGATAGGATAGCATCCCCCACACCATTACACCACCACCACCACCAGCCTGCCCAGTGGTAACAAGGCATGATGGATCCATGTTCTCATTCTTTTTACGCCAAATTCTGACTCCACCCTCTGAATGTCTCAACAGAAATCGAGACTCATCAGACCAGGCAACATCTTTCCAGTCTCATTTTCCTATTTTTAGTGGAGATGAGTGGTACCCGGTGGGGTCTTCTGCTGGTGTAGCCCATCTGCCTCAAGGTTGTGCGTGTTGTAATGAGTGGTTATTTGAGTCAAAGTTGATCTTCTATCAGCTGGAATCAGTCGGCCCATTCTCCTCTGACCTCTAGCATCAACAAGGCATTTTCGCCCAGAGGACTGCCGCATATACTTGATGTTTTTCCTTTTTCAGACCATTCTTTGTAAACCCTAGAAATGGTTGTGCGTGAAAATCCCAGTCACTGAGCAGATTATGAAATACTCAGACCAGCCCGTCTGGCACCAACAACCATGCCACGCTCAAAGTTGCTTAGATCACCTTTCTTTCCCATTCTAACATTCAGTTTGGAGTTCAGGAAATAGTCTAGACCTGGACCACACCCCTAAATGCATTGAAGCAGCTGCCATGTGATTGGTTGATTATATAATTGCATTAACAAGAAATTTAACAGGTGTTCCTAATAATCCTTTAGGTGAGTGTGTGTATAAATAAATAAAATAATAATAAATATATATATATATATATATATATATATATATATATATATATATATATATATATATATAAAGCAACAGAAAAGTTGTCTGCAGAGAAAAGTGAAACTGGCCTCGTTTGGTTCACGGTAATTATATAATCTTATTCTGTGTAATTTTGTTGTTTAGTGGTGATGTGTAAGGAACTACAGTACGAGACTCAAGCCTCTACTAACAAGACCGGTGATAGCAGTCTCTTATGTGTGTGGTCTGGTAACACACATAGTAGAGCAATACTGCATCAAAAAAGAGCAATGAAGACAGATAGAATGAAAGAGATCAAGGGGCACAGGTGGGCGAGTGAGCGAAATGCTAACTGGAAACTAAACCTCAACTTGATTTGGTCTTTTGTTGTGGTTTACTTACTAAAGCAGAAAAAAAAAAAAAAAAGTTAACATACAAGTCTGTGCTTTGGCAGTGACAAGTGTGGACCTATAGTTGCATCCGCTCTTCGTCACATATTTTTTAAATATTATTTCAATTTTACTGCAAGACTGTAACAGCCCTTTACGGCCACAAAAACATATTCGGTAACCCACAAACCTTTTGAGGTACTCAAGTACTATAACTGCATTTTAACTGCAGGAACCCAGACCCAGTTATAGTTCCTCGGCCACAGTTCCTGCCCACTAAAAAGTCTCTTCAGTGGAGCAGTACTAAATGTTGCTGACAGGTCCATCAAAAGCCTTGAGCCAGTAACTGTTGTGCAGCATTAATTCTGACTGCAAATATGATTAATCTTCCCATCTATGTGAATAATCTTCCATAGAAAATTAATACAAACATACTCTCTATACTAAAAATGAAATGCAATTTGGCATGTTCATAGACAAATATATTCCCTACAATTTCTGGCCTATTCAAAGGCCCGCTACACCAATCGTGATGGAGGCAGACGTGGCTGTCAAGTTCATCAAATCTAGAAGTAAACATTGACATACAACTTAACTAGGATGGTTTCATAGACGTAGGCCAAAAAACACTTGTCCCTCAATCGTGTACTGATGAGAAAAGTTGTGAAAAAAAAAAAAAAAAAAGAGACAAGGTTCTCAGCCTCAGCCTGCGGACGGCGCTGCCATCAAAGCCAATTGCGGTTTCTTTTTGGTGTCATACATTTCCTTGCTGTATCCTGCCAGACTGCAAAGCAATTCTGTTTTGCATTAGCCAATACCCCAACAGCCTAACATTTCTGGCTGAACCTGACCATTTTAAAAGCACTGAGATGGACAAAATACAGCCTGTGAGCAATCTATAACAATTTCTGCTTGCCTGTGTAATCCAACATGCATTGCTGTTATTGGGAATATTTACATTAAACTTTAAATCAGTGTTTTAACTACCTGTTCAAACATGGCCGGGTCTGGATGCGGCCTTCCCACACAGTCTCTGATGAAGCTCTTGGTGGCTGCTTTGATTTGCCTGGATACAATCCCACTTCCGTCTACAATGTACTTCCTGTAGATGGCCTTCGCCAGTTTTGCCCTCTTCTCCTGGCTGGTTTTCCTGAACCCCGAGCAAGCAAACCAGAAGTCGAGAAGGTCTGCACACCCTTCCTGGCACAGGAAGTTTCGGAACAGCTGGATGCCTTCCTGGTCGTCTAGGAGAGAATGAAGCGACTCTGCCCACTTCAGGTAAGGTGGAGTTGGTGAAGCCGAGCCCTCAGGTTCATACCCCAAGTCCAGATCCGGGCGCCGCGGGGTCGCAGACGATGAGGAGGGTGTGTAACTTGATGGATCCCCCATTTTAGAGGATGACGATGACGTGGGATAGCCAAGGGTTTGGGAAAGGGTGTTTGGACGGGTGTTGACTGACTGGACTGGGGGGTCCACATCAGATCCCTCCTCACCAGGAACTGGGGGTCGTGGAGCATCCTCGGTAAAGTGGGTAGGGCCGCTCAGAGAGGCCACAACCCCACCACCGCCCCTGTACCCAATCCCATGTAATTCTCTGACAACACTCATGTCTCTGATTGCACAAGGCAGAGGTCAGATCTTCCCCTCTAGCAATGATTTTGCTGGCAAACAATTCACCCTACGATGGAAACAAGAAAAAGTGGTTAGTTGTAGCAGTGGGAGTTGATACAAAGGAGAAAAAAAAATTATCACTAAGATAAGCTGTCAGATGACTGACTCATCTCTCACTCCCTTCATTCTGTCAGACTACACATATACAAAACATACACATAGCTATACATATATACACACAGCACTATTAACAAACAGCATACATAAAAATAGAATAGAGAAGGATATAAACAAGTGTTGTTGACAATGAGGAGAATCTTGCTAGAATGCTAACTTGGTATGTAACGTTAATCTTGCTAACCAATAAATGTTAGTCTACAGTATTATAAATACTGTCAGTTGCTTGCAACTAGCAACTAAGACTCCAGTCTGACCACAAACAAGTTGAATGTTGCGTGCGTAAATTTCCAAGCTGAAGTTAACCATTAAGTTTTTGTCGTTAGTTTAACAGCTAGCTTAAAAGCTGGCGCTAACAGTTGTCAAAACAAAGCTCACACTTAGCTAGCGTAGCTTGACATCATTTTTTCTAAATAACCTACTTATGTTAACAAGCTAAGACAGCTAGCTAGCATTGTAGCAATGCCACCACCAATGCCAGTGCTTTGAAGTGGGAATCTCATTCATCTTGGCCTGCAAAGACGGTGGGGGATGGGTACAGAAACAAACTCTACAACCACACAAGACGGGCCTGCATGCAAAAACACTCCAACACCAGCGTACTTTGTAAATGTATTCGTGTCAAGCCAACTTGTACAGAAGCAAGGCCAACTTTCCTACTGATTAACGCCAACAAATCAGCCGATCTAAGATCAAACAAAACAAGAAAGCGAGGGCACGTTTTCCACTCTACTGGCTGCAGCGCCAGCTAGCTTGGTGTTAGCTAGTTTTGGTTAGCTTGTTAGCTTAGCTAGGTACATTAACGTCCCGTGTTTTCCACAAAAGTGTCCGTCCTACCGTCTCTGAAAGCCCGATCCCCGTAATTCGCTGCATTGGGGATACTGGCGCGAACTGTGTGCTCCAAAACGCAGCATATGGAAAGCTTTCTGATATTAAATATTAACAAAAATGACCCGTCGACTGCCCCCTTAACTCCCCATGGTGGCTAGTTTCTGAGCAATAATACAGAGCGAGAGAATACGTGCGTGCACGCCGACGCCGTGCGGTGTGTAGTACGTTTATAGAAATATAACGAATAGAAGCGACATCAAGTTGCCAGTTTAGCAGCGCTGAAAAGTATTTACATTCTTTACTTCAGTTAAATTAGTATTTCCACAATGTGCAAAGACTCCATTAAGAGCAACAATCATGTATTCAACTTAAGTTAAAGTACAGTAGTATAATCAGCAAAAAAGTTCCCACTATATGCCGTCAAATCTTCCTTTATCAGTGTTACATTATTATATATTACATTATTACTGCTGCGTAAGCAGTGTTTTAATGTTGTAGCTGTTTGCAGCGGAGCTAATTTTACCAAATGTATTTACTGTGAGCATTTTATTTTGGATACTTATATATGTTTTTAAAATTTCAACCTGCCAAGTAACTTTAGCTGTTAAATAAATGTAGTGTTAAATGTACCGTAGTACAAAGTACTTAAATGCATTAATGCATATAATTAAAATACTCAAGTAAAGTACAAGAACTTTAGAACTGTACTTAGGTACAGTAGTTTAGTAAATGCATTTAGTTACTTCACCACTGCAGCTTACTGATCATAAGTAACATAGACTTGGTCAGCATTACTGGGAACGCCCACTAAAACGTAATTTCCGTTTATGCCGTGGGTGGGGGGTGGGGGGGGAACAAACCATTAGAATTAATGAGCGTAGACCTTGTTAGCGGTTAATCTTTACTCTTTGTCATATTTCCGATTTTTTTTTTTTGCTTGGTACAATGCCAAAAAGTTGCTGTTTGGCATTCTGCGCCTCTAATAAATAAATAAAAATCCTGATCTTAAGTTTTATATACTGCTGAATAGACAGACGGAGCCGGTGTTAATACCACTAACGTCGCTGCTACACTCGAAACTGTAACAGTGACATGGAATTTATTCATTTAACATGCTAAGACATACTAGATAGCTTTAATATAGCTTTAATGGATGTTATGTTAACATATATGTTAACAATAGACTGTTTTATAAACCTGGGATAATGTTACTGATAATACAGTCAGATTGAATCATGTAAGATTAGCTAACGGTTAAGGTTAGCTGTCTCCTACCTGGAGACTAAATCAGGTAGCTAACGTTAACAAATAATGTTGGGAAACAACACCTCTGGCCATTCTGTTGGGTCGTTTGTCCAGTCACTTATAATGTCAGGACAATCCGACCCAATCTGGCTGAGTTTTTCTTTCTATGTATCTTGCTCTGCCAAGCGGCAAAAGAGCTTCTGAGTAGTCCATACTGGGTTAACGCTATGTTATCCGGTCAGGGGGGAAAGGATTGTTTCCCCCCACGGTGACTCCACCACAAGCCATGCCCCCAGCTATGTTGAGTCACACGACCAAGTGTATAGTCTATATCCACGGCGTTTCACTTCTGGATTGCTCAGTTGCCGCCGAAAATTAGGCCAGATTTCACTCTTTTCGGCTGGATGTCCGTTACCTTGCGCTTTTTGTTTAAATTTTAAACTCCGGTAGATTTTTGAGGACTATGGTTAACTGCTCCTCAGACCTCTGCAGGGTAAATCCAGACAGCTAGCTAGACTATATGTTGAAACTGAACAAATTTTGACCGTACACATACCAAAACAAGTTCCTTCCCGAGACTATTTTGCAGAGGCACCATGGCTCTGCCCGGTGCTTAGTGCAAGACGATTGTGATTGCAGTGATAAAAAATTTACCTCTAAAGCTGCTTACACACCAACCAGACGGCCGACCGTTGACAGAAAAGCCAGTCGAAATGATCAGTCTCCCCGTGTTGGTCCAAAAAGTGCCACAGAACACACCAAAAAGACGAGACGAGACGTAATACATCTCTATAACAGCAGGCGGCGCTAATCTGTATTGTTGCCCAGGAAATGAAAACTGGCAGCTGATTGGACGAACGCGCCACATGGGTTTGTTTTCTCCGGAAATTCAAAGCCAGACTGTCATGGCAGCCGTTCAGAATACGATCTCATATTGTACTAAAATAGTTCACTGAAACATGTTTCTGAGAACATTTTAAGCGAGAAATAGGCCATGCAGTTCATGAATCTGTCTTCATTTCAGATCAACAAAGGTCAGTTTAAAAGATTTTCGTCAGATTTTGAGAGACTCTAGTCACCTCATTCCGCTCCCCATTTCCGGTTGAGTCCCGACTGGACTGCCGGCGACCGAACATGTCAGGTCGGCCAAAATGAACGCCGACAGCCCCTAGACTGACAACGGCACAGGACACAGCGAACAGATTCGCGACACTGACCTCGCCAAACTGTCTAACGGACGATAATCGGCTAAGTGTGTCCCGGCTATAACCGCCATCATTTGTCTTTTGTTCTGATGCCCATTTCTAAAACAAGCGCCTACTCCACTGGTATTGAGTTGTTTGAGTGACCGTAGTTATACAGTGCATGGAAGAAGTATTTAGATAATTTACTTAGGTAAAAATAGTCATACCACAATGTAAAACTACTCCATTAAAAGTAAAAGCCCTGTATTTAAATTTGACTTAAGTACAGAAATATCAACAGCAAAAATTTAGGCCTACAGGCTACATCGAACGTGAAAGCACACATTAGGCAGGAACACACACACACACACACACACACACACACACACACACACACACACACACACACACACACACACACACACACACACACACACACACACACAGTCTATCAGTTTATAGTTCATTACGGTTCTATCTGCCCCAGTTCTATGTCCGGGTAGCGGAATTGCGCAACACAGCGCCCCTTATGGCCATTACACAATTTCACAACATAAAGTGAATTGCAATACAAACGCTAGCGTTCCTTCCAATTAGTAGTTATTACAGGATTAATGGCAAGTTGTTTGTACCACACATGGCTATTAAAATGAACAAAAAGGCCGAATGCATTGAAACTGAAGAGAAAAATGACAGAGCCAGACACAGGAACAGCCACATAGACAACATGACCAGGTAGGCTACAGCTGACTTTGCTCCGGCTCTGAATGAGAGACAAATCTGAGACCACCCACATGTCACCGAGAAACACTGTACACACTGACAAAAAGAACAAGGCGACTCACGGATTTTCTTTCCTCTGGACAGGTGTTCAGTTAACGGAGCCAACCTCCACTGGAAGATTGACTGACAGGACAGAGAGAGCACACCGCCGCCACCACCTGAGCATCCTGCTTGTCACTCGCCTCCGCCGGGCTGTCAGTCAGGAGCACCGTGCTGCCACCGGTTTGTGTGTGTGTGGGAGAGGAGAGAGAGAGAGAGAGAGAGAGAGAGAGAGAGAGAGAGAGAGAGATTACAGTTAACAGTCTTCATTTCCTCTTAATATTACAAATAGCTTAATACCCCTTACCAAAAATGAAATTCACATTTTGAATATTTTAGTGACAAGTCATCACAATCTATTCCACACATGTTTTAAATGTGAAATCGATGCCTTCACATGTGATACTTTACATTTTACACAAGGAACATCTGAAAATCACCTGTGCTCATTTGTGATTTTAATCAGCAGTGGAATGTAACTGAATGTAAGTAAATTTATTACGTAAGTAACATACATGTATTTTACTAGAGTATTTCTATTTACATAAAAAAACAAACTATATCTGAGTTCTTCCTCTACCACTGGATGTTATCATAAGGTCTCTTTCACATGTGATAAACTGTAAAATGTGGTTACCATGTAATAATTTTTTAATAATAACAATAAAGCAACAGGAAAAACAAACAATAAAAGCAGGCAATCAGGAAGTGTAGAAATAAAAAAATACAAGTTATAATTGAGAAAAATCTCACTCAATTTAGTAGCTATTTTTTTTAAGATCAATTTTTTTATTCTTTTTTTTTTCATTTCAAACATTCAGAACAGACAAACACACTTGAACAAGAACAACCACCCTCTCCCACCCCCCACCCTCCGCGGTCTCGAGGAAAAGAAAAGAAAAAACAAAACAAATAAATACAGAAACAGAAACAAAAACAGAAATCACACCTTGCCTAGTCACTCTCCTCTAGTTCTTGTGATGCGGAGGTCATTAGGACTGATACTGGTGCTGCTGCGTTTTTCCATAGGTGTATAGTTGATGACTTGGCTTTGTTAATCCTTGCTCCAGCATAACTATGTCCAGAAAATACGCCTATTGTGGAGCTTTTGATTATATCATATGATCTTCATCCGCAGTTGGAGTCAGTTGTCTTGGATGTTCACTATATAACCACAAGGTGAGATTTGCTGTTTCTAAGGTCAAGAAGGAGCTTTAAACCTCTGCTAATAACAAGGTTAAAATAAAATGAATGCGGATTGTTGTCTTTAATAATGATAAACCAATAAATCACTGATTTATATGTCTAAAAATGAATAATAGCAGCACAAGTTAGTGGAGCACAAGGTAAAATCAAGCCAAAGCTTCTTCAATTTCACAAATTCAAATTGAGCTGTACATTATTATAGAAAAAACTACAAGAAAACAATTTTAGAGGTAATTTTATCTTTCAAATGAGTAAATAAGACCTCTAAAGCCATCTATGATGTGCAGTGATTAACAAAGTAGTTTACCATGCCTCCTGTAAGCCTCTCAGGCTAGCTGTCCCATGTGGAGAAGGCAGGGTCAGGTGGCTCAAATGAGGTCCAGACACCCGTCCTCATCCCCGCCCAATCCTGGATGGACAGTTCTTCCATAGTAATCTGAACCTGGGGAACAGAAAAACCAGCAAAATGAGCAAAAGACATCTTTTCACATCTGTGCTGTTAGCTCTCATGTATATCCGATTGTTGTGTAACATTTCTGTCACATTAGAAATCTGTGTCAGAGATAGGTACAATTAGAGAACAATTAGTGAGTGTGACATTGTTCAGAGATCTAGAGAAGCCTTTCAGCACCAATGAAGACAGGCAGGGTTGATTGAGAAAATGATGATGAAATGTTTCGCAGTGTGTTTGATTGGCAGACTGTACATGCCAAGCTAAACACGCTTCATTATGGAAATGTATTCATATATCACTTTGGCTTATATGCTCAACAGTCATACACACACACACACACACACACACACACACACACACACACACACACACACACACACACACACACACACACACACACACACACTGCTGCAACAGGCTGGTGTTGTTATGGTTGCTGCAGTGCCCCCAGAGACAATGAGGAGAGAGGGAAGGGAGGCAAAGAGAGAATACTGAGGAAGATGAACTTGACCTTTATGATGTCTTGGTGAGGAGGGGCTGGGGGCATGTTGGTACTTATGAATCTGTAATGAATGTCGACTGTGTATGTGTGTGTGTGTGTGTGTGTGTGTGTGTGTGTGAGTATTGTAGAGGTCTAAACTCTTAGCTGAAGAAAGGTCATCACACCTGGGGGGCACTAATACACCTGGCTGCATGCTCCCTCTTTCTTTATCTATCTATCTATCTATCTATCTATCTATCTATCTATCTATCTATCTATCTATCTATCTATCTATCTATCTATCTAGCTAGCTATAGTATCTATCTATCTATCTATCTATCTATCTATCTATCTAGCTATAGTATCTATCTATCTATCTATCTATCTATCTATCTATCTATCTATCTATCTATCTATCTATCTATCTATAGTATCTAGCTATATATCTATCTAGCAATCTAGCTATAGTGTCTATCTGTCTATCTATCTATCATTCTATTGATCTATCCATCCATCCATCTATGAACCTATTAAAGCTGGCCGATGTGTTGAAATACGCTTAACGTTATATCTGTCATTTCATCCATACAAAAACTGTAAAAATGACACGTTATGTCTTGGTTATATGCCAGACTAGTTCTTGTCCATTGGTTGCTTGGCAACTTCACAGTGATGAAAAGACTCCAGAATATTTTTGGGGGGTTTTGGGGATTAGGTCAGGTTACAGCGTGTGTAAACACTTAAAGTATGGCTAAATAGCTTTCTTTATAGTTGAAGCTGAAGTTAAACATTAACAGCAGTTACATTTAAAACATTTATAAGTGTTCAGTTGGATTCAAATTAATCCAATATAAATGTTCCCTGTATGCAGCATTACTCAGAATGTAAAGGCCTGTGATATGTTTGATAGTTTGTTTATTTTAGGGTCACAGCTGACATTTGGGCTTGTCATACTAGGGAAAGGCACAGGTGTTACTAATAACATTTACGATGGCTCTATTCTGTTCAAGTGTCCCAGTAAACCATGAGTGACTGTGAGCCAGCATGCACAATACCAGGACCCTGAACAGAAGCAGCTAAATAGAATTCAGGATTTATTCATTTTATTATTTCTACCTTTTTTTTTTTTTTTTTTTATTGGTTTATTTAAAAGGGGACAGTGCAATTTCATAAAACACATGAGCAAACATGGTTAAAAAAGCCAGAATTAGCCAAAAGGCTATTTTTCATCTGTAGTCCCCTGGCCAAGATGTAAAAGAAGCCTTAAAATACAAACATGAAGAAACATTTACAAATCTATGGCAAATTGATAACTACAATATAAATGACAATGTAAAATACTTAAGGTACACTGTAACTGTTAAAATATTATAACACAAAAAACAAGTTAAAAAAAACTACAGTATATAAAATATATAATACAGCGTGATAGGCTCGGCTTTTAATGTTGGCAGACATAATTGTTAATGAGCCAAATTTTCAATTTAACTACCTGTACTTCCTTCTGTGACATGTCAAAATATCTTTTGTGAAAATGTGCCTATTGCTGCTTTATGCCAATATTGGACATTTTAACCCTTGTGTGTTTTCAATGTTTGCTTAAAGAAAAGTTATGCTATTTATTAGTTCTTCTAACTCAAACTAATTGGCCTTGGCTCATTTTCTGTGAAGAACATAAAAAAATAACTTATTTTCAATGACTGCACACGGTACCCCCCCCTCCCTCCCTACACATAACTATTACATATGAGGTGTTCGGGTCTACTGGACCCGAGTGCATTTAAATGTAGGTGCTATGAAACTATGTTGTCTTTCTGCACAAAGTTACAACATTGTTACATTTCAAACACTTTCACCTGTTCTGATTAAGTTCAAAGAAATAAGCACCAATAGTGATTAAAAAACATTTTTATATTTTTTTTAATTGAATTTCCTTATTTTCTCACAAAAAACGAAAATGATCATATATGATCATAAATGTGATCTCACAGGGGTAAATGGCAAATATGAACCATAAATCATGTATATATCATTGGGCATTTGAGCTAAAGTAAACATATATTAAGTATTTTTACATGAATTGTTATGGCTGTATTGATTTAAAAGCCTAATAATGTGGTGGGTATTTTCCAGAGATATAATATAAAACGGTATAATATCACAAATAATAATAATAATAATCATAATAATAATAATAAATTGAATTTATATAGCGCTTTTCATAGACTCAAAGTCGCTTATAAATAAATAAATGTATTTATAGCACCATATTAAATAATATTAGACATAGTCATTGTCATATAGACAATATGACACTGTGGTGGAAGATTGTATCCATATGACCAATTCTTCAAGGATTCAAGGTTTTGTCATTGTCATTATTATAAAATACAGGATTGCACAATGAAATGTAATTCTTAGTATCAGTGATTCTCAAGGTGGGGTCTGTGGCACTCTGCCATGGGGGCTGAGAAAAGTATTTAGATCCATTTATGTTGATCATGTTATCAATGATCATGATATACAAAAATAATATATTTTTTCAAAAAGCTTAATTTAACAAATAATATGTGAATTTTTAAATTCAGAATAGTTCATAGATTACGTTCTAATCTAACAAATCCATAACTTTTAGAATCCGCATATGTTAATACATGTCTAATATTTTTCTACTAAATTTCTCTTATGTTGTTCTTTCACATAACTAAGACTATTGAAGTGTAAAAAATGGGCTACATCAAATTATTCCAAGGTACAGTACATATACACGAGGGGGTCCCTGGTATATTCTCTATCTTGTAAGGGGTCCTTGGCTGGTAAACGATTGAAAACCTCAGTTCTAGGAGACTGTTTTGGCTAATACGAACGTGTTGCAGGAAATGATGATTAACCCCTGTGTTGTCTTTGGGTCAAATTGAACCCGTTTTCTAAATTTCTATATCAGAAATATGGGTTTCTTTTTAACTATGCCTAATTTTGATTGCCCAAAAATAACACAGATGATTCCACACAACGCGCTTCGCAAGTACAACAAAAAATCGGATCTCTACTTCATCGAATTTTGAGTGTTTTATTACATCTTTTAGCATTTGAAAGAAAAAATTGAAATGTTTCGAAACAGTATCTCGACTGAATGTTGACCCCTCTGTGATTATCCATCCTTCAATATTATTCTAAATAATTCAAAATTTCTGCTTTTTTAACTCAAGAATTAGGTATAATTTCCTATAAATTATGTATATTGACCATGAATTCCAAAAAGTCGGTGTTAGTGGTGTTTTTACATGGTAGTAAAAAAAAAAGTTAAATGTAAAATAAATACATTTTTAAAAAAGCGCCAAGAACATTGAAAAAAGCACCAAAAGTGCAACAAAAAGTGTTGATTTTTCGAGTTTTGACCCGGGAGGACGATGCATGGTCGAATGGAAGACAACACAAGGGTTAAGCAATGCAACTGGTACTGACTGATTATAATGTCAATGTTACATGAACAATCTATATCCATCGACTGATGACCCTTGCTAGCTAGTTTGAACTATTTGCACAGCCTTAATAAAAACACAAAGAGCCTCATTATTACTATCTAAATATTGTCAAGTATGTGATGAAAACAACCATTCCCAGTGACGATAAAAGTGGATTATTAAATCTTAAATTGAGGCAGCCCCTTAGACTACTGAGACGGTGCTCTTTGTCAGTGTGTTGGTCCAGCTCAGGGGTCCCTTTGTTCCAGCTGCCACAGCAGATTTGGGCGTCTGTACGGAGCCCTGTCAGAAACAGGCTTATCTCTTGGGGGCCTCCCAGCACAAAGACCCATTTAGATGCTCACAGAGAGTGAAATCTTCATTATATACCTCTTGAAAGAGAAACAGACCTCTGCTCTTTAAGAAAATTAATTGGAGACACATATTTTGCTTGGCTGCAATGCATGCTCTAAAACAAAGGAACAGGAGAATTTAGTACAGTGAATCCTTTTATTATGTTAGAGTGAGTTGGGCGATGTCAATGTTTCAGGTCTGTTTGTATTCATGTGTACTTTCAATGTAGACACTGTCACAGAACTATTAAGGACATTGAGAGTTGAGAAAATTATGCCTATTTTTATCTTGCTCCTACAGTTTTTTCTTTTTCTTAAAATACTCTAATTAAGTTACACTAGAGAATAAGACAAATGTGAAATAAGATACCACAGTGTCAATATCAAGGGTTTCTATCCATGCAATTGCCCATTCATGTATCTCTATTTCATCCATCCATACATCCTTCCATCCACCTATCCATCCATCTGCTGGCCTTTCCCAGCCATGCCTGTAGTAAGAGTGTCAGTATATCTGCCATGGCGTCCTGCTGATGTGTATTGTGATGGGGTTGAATACTCCAGCTACCAATATGGCCTGCACCAATACTGGATTAGCCACAGTGGATTAGCTGCCTGCCCTCCTGCTGCTTATTCAAATATTGTTTCACGTATTGTCATCATTGGGGCAGAGCTCTGGCCCAGTAGCCTGTAAGCTAAAGAATATTCTCAAAGAAAACCAGAAAAAAATGTCTTCCATTTCCCCACAAAAGCGCCTAATTTCATTTTCCTGTGAACGTGGAATTTGGACGACTGAGGGTTTGGGAGGGAAGTGATGGTTTCGGAGAGAGCGGCTGCAGCCCTAAAACAGGGAGAAAAAGGAGGATGGAAAGATGATGGAAAGCAAAACCCAACCAGGGCCAAAATCAGGCATGAAAGCGTGCCTTGATCTTTGATACATGGTGTTC
This sequence comes from Perca fluviatilis, assembly GCF_010015445.1. NCBI lineage: Eukaryota > Metazoa > Chordata > Actinopteri > Perciformes > Percidae > Perca > Perca fluviatilis. The sequence goes on from NC_053112.1 coordinate 14,213,222, forward strand.
TTCTTTTTTTCTCCTCTCTCCCTTTCTCTCTCTCACTCTCACACATACACTTGGGAGTCAAGGCAATTGATGTGCTGCCTTTGATGGCAAAGAGAGGCCTATATTAACAGCCAAAAGACCATGATGAAAGGGCTGAGAGAAAGAAAGAAAATGGGTATAAAATGTGTTATTAAAAAGAATGGCAACTCATGATAAATACTTGGGATGGAGTGATGGTAACCAGACATCGGGCGCTAAGGGTTTGATGGTTTAACGGCAGCGGAGGAAAGGCTAAGGTAGACGGAAAGCTTACCGTGCTAGCCTGGCGGTAGTGGTGGCTGACGTTGGCTTGGTGGTTCCAGTATGTCATGCTGGTGGTCATCCTGTTAGAATAAGGGAAGTGAATACACTTCCTGCACGGCCAGGGTTCCTCCTGGTGATTCGGAGGTCTGGACGCCAGTGGACGTCCCACAGCAGAAGCAGTCGCCATCTTTGTCCCGTTGTTGTCTTGGATATCCTCTCCTGCGTCTTCATCCCTCCCTCTGTCCTTTGATCATGCCTCCCTCCCTTGCTCTCTGCCGTATGACATCATCACGCAGCGGTATCGACAAGCATCAAAGAACCTCTGGGCAGGACTGTGTATCTGTCGGTCTGTGCGTTTGAAAGGGGTGTAAATATGGAGCATAAAGAGTCCTGTAACCCCCCCGCTCCCCCCATCCACTGTTCTCCTCTCCCTGCAGATGGATGGTTTGTTTGGCCAATACAAAACTATACACACACATGCACACACCCACACCACCCATCTCTCAGTCGGTTGTATCCCGAGGCCCCCTGCTGTGCCTGTAGCGTTTGATGATGTGTTTAACGGCTTCATTCATCCCAAAGCTTGTTTCTTTTCTCCACCATTTGTTTCACCCTCCTTATCCATCTTTTCAAGCTGTTGCAACAAACACAGATGTGTCCTTTAGTCAACTTTGTGGCTTGATGACAGTTAATTTCTTCTCAAACTGATCTAGTAACACTCCTCCTTGAGTCACCACCCCTCCTTCCTCCCACTTTGACTCTCATCCCCTGCTCTTTCTCTCTTACCTCTTACAGCTGGTCAGTACCATTTCCAATCCTGTTAAATTTGTATGTCCTCTTGAGGAGCCCTTCTGTCTGTCTGTCATTTGCCTGAAAATCACATATACATGTTTCACTGTCACACTCGCAATCCTCTGCGGCAGCTGTTATCCAATCCAATGAGGTCTTCCCCGCCCAAAAAACACACATAATTTGCAACAGAATGAGTAGCATTTGACCAAACATTAATGTACGGGCAAACAGAATAGAGCCAATCAACTCTTTACCACTATCAGCATATCTTTAACATACATTTTATTTAAATAACGGTTAACAATCAGTATCTGACCTACAAAGACAGAGAGCAGTAACTACAAAAATAGTGAAGTTGAGAAAAAAAATGGGTTTTAAGGAATCAGGCTGGCCAGCAAACTGTGCAACAGAGAGAAATGTTGTAATGCATTATTTTATGCATTTTAGGGTTGAATATTTTACCTCAACTCAACCACATCACGTTTCACTTACTGCTAGCTGTTAAGCTAGGCTAATTATCTTATAGCCAAACTAATTACCCGTTTCTTTTTCTGACTATACTACATTAGTTATGTGGAATGAAAAAACTGAATTACCAAGATGTCAGTTCATCAAATTTGATATTTTTTTAATTACAAAGAGAGCTTTGGAAAAACATTAATTTAGATTCATCAAAGGTTAGCAGTTGCTATGTTTTCACTAGAGTTAGCTATCTGGTTTTAGTTGTCTAGTTAGCTAACTAACTCTGTGGCTTTGTTTTTAGCTTTATTTTGTAGTTATTGTAAATTCTACATTCTGTTTTCGCAGAAAAGAGTATAATAATTTTTTTATATAGTAAAACCAATGTCAAAAGGTCAGGTCTTAACTCAATTTTGACCAAATATGTAGTTACTGTGCAGTTCAAACTTAACATTTAGGGAAAATATATTTGTTATGTAACAAAAATGTAGTCAAACACGTCCTCTCTCTACCTATTTGTTACCATTACACTATCTCCCTAACTGCATTGTTGTTGCTGGAATCCAATAATATATCGTACTGTATTTGACTAATAAGCTAACATAAGATAGCAAACTAGTTAAATCATCCAATGGAACACAAACCAAAAATAGCCTACTGTACTGCAGCTGAATTAATGATGTTGTACTGAGGAATTAAGCTTTAACATCTCCTCCACATGCTTGAGAAGTTTTACACATTGTTTTACATGGTAGTTTCTGATGCATTGATGTGATAGAAGATGTACTAGCAAAGTAGCCCACAGTGTTTACCTGAGAATAGGTGTTTGTAAGATTATACTCAGACTAGCGGCCACTTTATTAGGTACACCTGTGCAATCTAATGCAGTACAATACAAGCCCTGCTATTAGTTCTACATTAAAGATGTCTATACTCTTTAGTTTTTGGCAACATTGTTGTAAATGTGTAAATTCAATGATATATTTTAGCATTAAGATCATGCGAAAGTTAGTGGTGGTGGTGTGCTGGACTTGATAATTTGAGAAGTGTTTCTTATATTCTACTTCCTCATGTATGTAAATAAGGATATCTTACTAACATCTTTCAATATAACGCAGTCAAGTGCAACACCACCTATTTAACCACAACCTGAATAACAAACAAATGATTGAATTTACACAATTTTGACAATGTCACGAAATATTAAACATTATAAATTTCATAAAGGTAGAATTTATGACAGCACTTTTGTATTGGACTGCATTATTTCATTTTCATTTCTGTAAATGTGCCAGTGTAAGTAGCCAGCTGGCTAATTTTCAACTGTAGTCCTTTTGGCCAGATAATTTGAGACCAGAGCAACAGGAAACAGCTAGACATTAGCAGAGGTGTATAGTCCAGGTGCCAGAAAGTAGAAATCCTGTCCAGCAGCTGTCCCAACCATCACTAAACCAGCTCCTCTACCAGGTAGATGAGCTCGTTAGTGAAAACACCTGTTCTAGATGTAGAGGCAGATCCAAAAACATGGCAGGATTTTTACTTTCTGGCATCTGGACTATACACGTCTGGACATTAGTATGGGTTAAAATTTACAGTCAGAAGACAATACGCCATAACAGCAACAAAATAAGCATTCTCAAGAAGCTATGCAGAGCGACAGGAAGCAGCAAGACATTTGTACAGTAATACATCAACAGTATCTACATTCAGCACGTAGCCATGCCTCCAAGCAAGCAACAAAACACAGCCAAGCAACACTGATTATAGCCATTTTCTTAATACATGCAAACATGCAGAGCAGCAATAAACAATGAGACAACAAAATATATTATCATGATGGCGATATAATATTGATATAATATTAAAAGTTGCAGTACAAGTTAATAAAATAGTGAAATAGTAAATTACAAGTGAATATGCCATGCAGAGCTGACTATTTGACAAGTGTACCTAATAAAGTGGTCACTGAGTGTATGTTGCCTGTAGAAATTTCTAAACAACTATTGGCTTCAACTTAATTTATTTACTCTTAAAAGTCTTGGTGCCATTCATATGAGTTCTTTCTGTGTATTCATATATACAAAGGCTAATTCTCATTAGTGAAATAGGGCTTTGATCCAGTTCCTCTCAGCACTGATCATTGGTTAAAGAAAGAAAAGTAATTAAAGCGTTTTAGAGTCACACAGCTGACGCCCCAGTTCCACCTCCTCTCCATAGTCTCCTGTTCTTCTATTTTGCCAGCTTTTTATTCACATCTTTACTCTGCACACTGCCCGGCCGCCTCTCTGCCCCCACGTTCCCTATCCTGTCTAACTAATTGTCAAGGTTCTTGTTAGCATTATGCTAAAATGCGTCTCTGCAGCAAAAGCCACCCAGTGATATGGTAAGCCCCCTCTGGGAGGATTATACAGCTGATGATAATGAGTGAGTAGATGTGAGTGTGTGTGGTGAAGGGAATAACTGCTCCTGAATTTGTTGTTCACTTATGCACTCTCCTCTCTCCAACTCCTTCTCTTCAGCTCAGCAAACTGTTTCTCAGCTTTCCTACAAACCAGCCCTCTTCCTCGTGTCCACGTTCCAATCCCATGAACAGTGATTTACATTCAAACAGCAACCTCATCCCAGGTATTAAGAAAACTAATTTCACAACATTAATAGACCCCTTAAAAATGCCCACTTATTTCCTCCACAAATTACTTCCCATAATCCTAATCAACTAAACCCGTCTGCTGATTGGTCCTTTTTCTGCGGGGACAAATAGGAATGTTTGGAATCAATTTGAGCACTCTTGGCCTACCTGTAGGATTGTTGGGGTAACAGCTAATAGCAGCGGGCTGACAGGCTGTAGAGGGTTGATAAGCATTTCTCATTATTGAACCCCATTCAGAAAGCTGGCAGCCACACACATATAACACACACACACACACACAGAATCTCTCAGAGAAATAGATGTCCTCCAAACCCATATTCCCATTGCCACAATAGATAAAAATAAATAAAGAATTCATTGGTGTGTGCATCTATTGACTGTGCATGTGTGTGTGACAAAGGAGAAGGCAACTGGAGAGCTACAAACCCACGCCTGGACAAAATAACAGAAAAGCCTCTCCATACAATAGCTCTGCGGTAAACACCAGTTTGACAAAGCTCATAATCGCTTTTTGTTGTCGCTGTCGACGTTTGGGTTCAACTCAGTGGTCATTTTTTGAGGCCATAATTTTTTACAAAACAAACACCACATACAGTGTTCCTCAGTCATTGTTGGTCTACTTGTGACAACTTTATGAGTTGCCACAAGCAAATACAGCCGTGCTGTGTATATCATCATGATTTTTTGAGACTTTACCCTTCGCCATACTGTATAATGTATATATGTGTATTCTTGTGTCTGATGCACATGATGATGCACATGAAAAAAAATGGCAATTCAAACTGCTAGGTGTTTTCTCATTGTAGGAAATACAGGTGTTACTAAAAACATAAAAAATGGCATATGTGTCGCAGTAAGCTGACTGTGACTGTGAGCCAACATGCCTGAAACTGAAGCAGCTACATGGAATTCAGCCATCATTCATTTCCTTTTTACACCTATGCTTTTCCTACTGTGACATGTCAAAATGTCTATACTTATTAGTTTTTTTTTTTTATAAAATAAGCAAGCGATAAAGTGGACCTTGAGCCAAGACTGTCAAGTGCTTTCTTCAAGGTAAAAAATGAATGTGACAAAATCTCCTCTCAAAAAGATTAATGCTACACTTGAGACACTGTTTTAGTTACATCATTCTCCGTAATTATTTTGTAATGGGTTGGACGCATAAGGTAAATGTGGTTTTATTGCAGGATTGTGAATAGAGCGCCCTTATGTTTTCTTGTATCTGCCCTGCCGTGATCCAATCACAATTTAGCAACATTCAAATCAAACTGTGATGACAATTGTGGGGTTGTCAGGCCTCTGTCAATCAAATGTATTTAAACTCCGGAAGGTTAAATCGAGACAGCCAGCCAGACTATCTGTCCAAAACAACTTTTGAACGTACACATGTTCCACCAAAACACGTTCCTTCCCGAGGCTATTTTGCAGCGGCACCGTAGCTCTGTCTGGTGCTTAGCGCTGCCCGTGACGATTGGGATTGGTTTAAAGAAATCCCAATAAACCAGAGCCCATTTTAATCCTATCCCAGAATGCTGTGTGGATTAGCCAGACCCTTCTCCGCCCGCCGCACTTGTGGAGGAAGGTCTGGCAAAGCGAGACTAATAAAACCACACCAACACAGTTCTAATGAAGTAGATTAGCTGAGTGAAAGACTAAATAAATTTCAAACTTCATTATTTATTATTAGCTTATCTAGTAATAAATATGGAAGGTTATAATGCAATGTTTAAACCACATTTTCAGGGGCTCTAATGGTTATTTTAACCATATGTACAGTAAGTAGGTGAAAGTAGACCTGGAGTCCCTAAAAATCCCTGAAGCTCAACAATTTGAGCCTCGACTTGTTCATTCTGCACTGTGAGAGAGAAGGCTACAGTTGTGAGGGGGCTGAGACCATTGTTCGGGTAAAGTGAGACAAATGAGACCCTGGAGAGCACTACTTAGCCATTAATAAAGGTCAGATATGGAGCCACACCAATGGATGCTAATCCTGACCCCGGGGACTGTGTGCTCATGTGCCTGTGGATGGCAATTGTTTCACAGGCCTGTGACATTTAAACCTGAATGAGCGTACAATCCTGGGTGGCAGAACAGTGTGTACGTGTTTGTATGGCTATTTTGTTGGAAAGCAGTGGGCTTTAGTGCCAACTGAGGTTTAATTAGAAATGGCCTTGGGGCCAATTAAAACATCAGAGGCTATTTTCTCATGTAGACAACACACAGTGGTTAGTACAGTAAATATTCTCTTGATTTTAATTATGCCGTTAAACATTTAAAACTGTCAGATTCTACAGAATGTTTTTTTATGAATTGAATAGAATTTAAATAACCTACATTTGTTAAAATATAATATTATATAAGTGCCTTGGCCATATGTTTTTATCTACTAAGATTTTACCTGACAGCAGCGATATCATTAAGATGCCGTCACTGTGATATCATTATGAGGCATCACTGTATGTTAGCCATTATGTAGTCTCGTCACACAGTCTAATTGGTATTGTACTAATAACACGCTGGCAGGCTGAAAACATCCAATCCTTTCCCCTTGTGTTGGAGCTATAAGCTTGTCAGCAGGTCACACTGATTGGGGCACCTGAGAGCCAGTGAGAATGCAATTTGTGAGTTTAAGCTGAATGTGGTGGAGATAACGACTGTTGGGTCACAACAACAGTTCAGCCCAAGTGTAATGAGCAGAAAAATTCACAATTCTGTTAATGCATGTGTGTTATGTGTACATGACAGAGAACTATGGAAGTCCACACTATGATTAATGCCTTCACTGAATGCTAGCGCAGGTTATACTGCACCATATTTGCTTTAGAGGACATTTTTAAGTTTCTCTTAAATTTAGATATTTAGTTTAGATTGTTCTACCCACAGCTAACAACAAAGCCAAGTTCTCCTGATAATATCTTCAAAAGACAAACCATTAAACTGTTCATGACCTTTCCAGAAAGGCTTGGTGGATGCAGAGGAGAGGCCCAGGACAATTCTACAGAAATATGAGCACATTCTGGCTTAAAACTGTAAACGGAAAATATATATAACTCATGCAAGAGTCACAGATGCAAGACCTGTCCAAACACAGCAAACAAAAACCAGAAAGTAGCTTTCATATTTGATCATTTGTCACCCTGGTGTTGCTCAATAGGTATAGCAATGCTGGCTGACTGGTCTGCCAGTTTTATCCAGACTGAAATATCTCAATAACTATTAGATTGATTGCCATGAAATGTATTGTTTGTACAGACATTTATGCTCCCCAGACAGATAAATCCTACTACTCTAGCGCCACCATGAGGTTGACATTTGTGACTGAGTAAAATGTCTACACAACTACAGGATGGATTGCCATGCAATTTGTTACAGACATGCATTTTCCTTTCAAGATGAATTGTTATAATTTGGTGATCCACTGAATTTTAGTCTAGCGCCACCCTAATTTCAATTATTCAATCATTTGGTTTATGACCAAAAAACCTGCAAAACTAAAGAGACTCCCATCATCCTCGGCTGTCCTTTGTGTTAAGTGCTGAATAGCATGTTACGATGCTAACAGGCTAAAACTAAAATGGTGAACCTGGTAAACTTACTATACTTGTAAACATCATGTTAGCATGCAGTTAGCATTAGGTCAAAGCACAGCTGTGCAGTCCTATTAGGATACGTCATTGATTTGATACTTGTTACATTTATTTCTGATGGAAAGACGGTCCTGGACTTTTTTCATGTTCACAAAGATCCAATAAACAATAAAACATGCTAATTGTGAGCTATATTATCACTATAGAAACTCACCCAAGACCAATGCAGTTTTTTGTCATCACATTGTAGTGGTTACTGTTCCAGTTGTCACCTTTCGGCTGTCAAATACATCTGTCATGAGACATATTTTACGTCAATATGAAAGCCTATATTGTTAATATTTACAAAAAGCTGCAAGACATTTAAAAAGTGATTTGAAGCAGCCATTTATACCAGGAGATTTTGATAAATTATTCATCCAGGAACAACAACCACAGCACACTGGTCACACAATGACCAAGTCACTAAATGAGGGATTAACTCCATCTTGTGGTGCAGAGAAGAACTGCCAGTTCAAGGATAGTGGTGGTTAATAACGTCAAACAGGACATTTGACAACGTGTGAAATGCAAGACCGCAGACACCCTGCAGGTTTTTAGTAGCAAAGTAGCCTGCTTATTTTATGCTTACATAGTTTTGACACTCCTGTCTTCTCATCTACTTTCTCCCATGTGGTGTCAATCACTGAAGCATAATGTACCATAAAATGAGGATATGTTGCAAAAACATTCAAATACACGGGTAACTTTAATTTAGGGACTGCTTTAGGAAATAACAGTTACAAAAAAACAGAGTTACTAAATGTGACACACAAGTTGATCTGAACAAAACCCTTTTGCTTTAGTAAAAATGTCAAAATAAATAAAATGACATTGAAATTATAAATCTAATTCAACATTTTTTTTAAACTGAGTTGATGGAAGTTGTGCTGCAGAATGGTGACGTTCAGTTAATTTTAAATCACCTTAATTTAAAAATGAACACCCCAATAAAGTTGGTACTAACATATCATAGATATCTTTATGAATATAAAAAAAGACATTAAATTATATCAGGATTCTGATAAAGGAGGACTCAAGTTGTGGGTTAAGTTGTGAAAAAAATAAATTGGCTAATCTTTGCTTTGAAACTTCAATTTAAAACAAAATCACTACAATATAATGCAAGTTAAGATGAACTTTTTTTTAGAAATTTAAAATCTGACTGACAATCAGCTTCTCTAAATGTGAGCTCTTACTCCCCGTCAACTTCTTCCTTATCAGCCTCCTTGTTTTCCTGTGGCCCATTGTTGTCATCCCCTTTCTTCTCTTCTTTGTTTGTCTCCTCTGCATCGTGTTTCTCCTTCTGGTCAGCTGTATTCATATCCGTTTTTGCTGTGGTCACGTCAGGCTTTGGTGTGTCCTCTTTCATTACTTCCTGGACATTGTACTTTCTGTACAGTGTATAGTCTTTTACCACACTGATGCAACACACAGCCTTGATGACCTCCACAATGATTGTCAGTTCTGGGTTGGTCAAATCAACCTTGTTCTTAGGGTTCAGCTTCCCCACGAGACCTGCAATGTTCAAAAACCAAAGAGACAAGTCAGTTTTGTTCACTGAGGATCAAAAAGGGGAAATTCACTTTTCATTTACTTCTTTATTCTCATCTGACAAAATTCATCTCGTCCAACACTACCTGCAATTGCTTTGATGATTTCGTCTCTCTTGTTGTGGCTGCTGTTGCGGGCCTTGAAGGCGATCTGGTAGGTACCACTGTTTGGGGTTTTGAACCAGGGCTCCAGGAAAGTAGTCAGGTACTTCACCATGTCATCCTGAAAGGCCTTGCACGTTCCAGTTACCTGGATGAGGAGAAAACGAGAATAAGACACGGCGGCAACATGGATCTTGATATACTTTTGATTGTTATGAAAGGGTTAAAAAAAAACAAAAAACTGGATGCATCTCATTTCAATACACTCAAAACATATTTCTATACTGCATCTGTTAAATAGGTTGACAGTTGTAAATTTTAGCTTCTCACTGGTAGCATCCGAAGGATCACACGTGACTTTTTCTTCTTGGTGGTGTGGAGATCGGAGAGGATGTGATGAACCAGCTTGTCAGATTCTAGGAGAGGGAAAAAATAAAAATAAAAAAATTGTGGCCACAATAATACTAAAAGGCAAACAAATCATGTCAATGATCCGTACAAAAAAAAGAAAGAAAAAGAGCAAAAGACTTGACTTACCTAGATTTTTAGTTTTGATGAAGATGACATTGTTTGCTCCACTGTCCAAAGCCTGGAAGCGCCTCTCCTGTTTAGCTCCAGATGCTTTCAGCTGTGCCACTTCCTTCTTCAGTGCTACATCAACATCTTCTTCATCAGCCTCCTCTTCACTACTGCTCCCATTATTATCTTGCAACTGTGATCATGAGAGAGGCATGTTTATAATACCATATTACTTACTGCAAACTCAATTACTTGTTTAGTCTATAAAATGTTAAAGAAGTACTGAAAAGTGCCCCTTTCTAATGACTTTTTTTTGTCCAGTCAACAGTCCATGATAGCCAAAGCCCATGTATCGATATCGGGACTGAAAAAGTCAGATTGGTGCATGGTTACATTTGTAATTACTGGCTAGCTAAAGTCTATTGACATGGGCATGCACACAATAACAAGCTTTTGCTCTGGCTACCCCTATACATAACACAAAATCAATGTGCAACTTAAATAACTTATGATAAAATATGCAATTAAGTCATCACTTTCCCACTACTGTAGGGTGCAGTGCACTTGAGCTAACTTGCACAGTAATTGTTAGTAAAGGACTAACGTTAAACAGTCCAGGCAAATAAAGCTATCTGTATCACGTTCTAACAAGGAATATTAATGTCTGGGCTCACCTTCTCGGGCCCATAGAGCGTGTCGGCGTACTCATTGAGCAGATTGAAGGCCTCCGCGGTGCACTTCCTCTCGTTCATGTTGCATGTGATGAGGATCCCCTGCATGCCTATCTCCAGCTCTCGGGAGCCCTTCCACCGCTTGTTGTGGTGACCGCCCGCATACCGCTTCTTGCTCCGTTTCCTCGAGTCGTTAGACACGGCCGACATATTAGCAGACAAGCTTAGGTACAAATCAAAACCTTGTGTTTAAGCTCAATAGCAGCGGGCTAACTTGTTGTTTTGGTTACTCCTCCTCGGCTTTATTAGCCGTTAGCTTAACAGTTGAGACTAAAATTTCCGGTATTTTAAAGCTGTAGCGACTACAATGTAAAAGTCATGTGAAGGTTACAAAAAGCTACAGACTGCCCGCTTAAATGTGTGTTCAAATGAATGAACTTCAGCTGTTTCAGAGGACCGATGTCTCATTCAGGCACTCACAACATAGCACGTTTTTTGGTTGCGCCGTACGGCGCGTGACGAGGGACAAAAGTCTTCAACGTTCTCGCGATTACTTGTTCACCTTTGGATTTTTGGCAGTGATTATACAGAACATGTTGTATACTTACTATATAAAACTGGTGATGGAATGTAACCAAGTACATTTACCCAAGTACTGTACATATTTGAGGTACCAGTACTTTACTTGAGTATTTCAATTTTATGCTACTTTTTACTTACTCCACAACTACATTTCAAAAGGGAAATGTACATTTTACTTCACATAGCTTTAATCACTAGTTACTTTACAGATTAAGACTATTAACACAAAATATAAATCAACTAATAAATATGATATATTACTAAATGTTAAGTCAGTATATAAAGTAGTTAAAATGAGCGCCTAAGCAGCTGCAACTACAACTGCATTAAAGGGATGCTTATACAGTACATTAATGCATCACTAATTATAATCCAGTACTACCATAAATATGCTTGTGAAATGGGCTATTCTGCATGAGTACTTTCGTACTTCAAGTATATTTTGATGCTAATACTTTTAAGTTAACTCTTTTTCTGTGTGCCAATCTGACGGCCACATTCTGCTTTATGATGATACGATGTTTAAGTTTAAGGAGCTGATGGAATAACATTTCACAGGAATTGTACCTCGTACGATTTCATGTGACAAATAAAATTGATTGATATCGAATGCAGGACTTTTACTGAAAAAAAATTTCACTGAGTACTTCTTCCAACACTGATAAAAACAACTGTCAAAACCAAGAGCAAAACTAAAACATTTAACAAAGTCATAATTAAAACAGCCACTTTATCATTTTATTTATCATTTCATTTGATCTCCAAAGCACATTTGCCAAAAAGTCTTTTTACTGTACAACACATAGAAAATTAAGTATATTATCATTATTGGTTGATAGATTTTTGTGTGTGTGTAAAAAACACATTACTAACATTGTGCCAAATATTCACTTCAGAATGATACGAAATACAGAAAAGCGACAAGTCAGTATTTTGGGGCATTTTAACTTTATAAAAGCCAACTCATTCTCCAAACTGGAATCAGTAAAGTTAATTGAGCATTCACTATGTCAATAAAATCACAGCTTTGATTTTTACTGCTGTATGTAGTTTATAAAAAGAGAGCTTCCCTTTTTTTTTTTTTTTTTGTTTATCTATTCAGATTCGACTTTATTACAAAACATAAAAAGCAAAATACAATTAATGAGGAACCGTCTTTGTGGCTATTGGTTACAAATATAATAACATAACATAGTCTATGTGACTGAGGTAGACCACACATTCTGCTTTTTTTTTTTTCCTCTCTCCCAACTAGTTAATAGCTCTTTCTCAGTGTTGACCTCTGGGGTGGACGACAGCTCAGAGTGGAGTTGATCTGACAGAGTGAGACAGAAGACCCAACAGCAGGAGCGTCCACAGAACTGCTTTTCATCAGAGCCGACTCCCACTTAAAGAACTCGCAGCCCTTCTGGATCCTGCCTCCGCTGCCTGACCGGCGGACTGGACAGCAGTAAAACCCTCGCCCGTGGTTCGGACCACCGTTGGATACGGACTGACGCTTTGCACGACGCCCACACGCACACAGCGGGGATGTGATCCTCGGCCCTCCTTTCACTGTTGCGGAAATGGAGCAACGATTGGTACGTGAGGAGAGCGTGTTGGTTGACAGGGAGGAGAGGGCATTCTTGGAGGCGCAAAAAGAACCGCGTGAGGAGGGACGTGAGGGTTTTGCTGGGTCAGTGTAGATGGTGAAGGAAGATTGTGGAGTCTCTTTGGGCTTCTTGGGTTGTGGGACGACTGCTTTGGGCCTGGCAAATGAGGTGTAAGGGGTGGAGGTATCTTCTGGGATGAAGGGTTTGTGTCTGAATACAGAGGGTGCGTTTGTTTTAGAGCTTTTATGAGGCTCATCTGACTTTCCTTGTACTTGAAAAAAGGTTCTAAGTCCTGTTTTGTGCTGATTTGATTTGGAGTCCTGAGTCACCGTTTTAGGCACAGCAAAATAAGTATTGGGCTCTGAGATCGTTGAATGCTGCCTGATGTCATTCTTTGCAGGTAAAGATGTTGTTGACGATTCACTGGTCATCTTTTGAGTCGTTAAGTTGTTTTCAACGCTCACGGTTTCTCTGATTTTGTCCCTTAATGTGACCTGACCGCCTAGCGAATGTTTATTATCAGGCTCTTCCCACACATGACGTGACACATGATCAACGTTAAATTCTCTCTCCGTTTCACTGATGAGGCCATCATCCTCCTCCAGCACCACATCATCATATGAACCACACCTATCCTCTGTTTCCACCAAAAGTTCTGTGCCTTCCTCTTCTTCCACACGTCCTATTGTTGCTCCTGTTTTGGAGGGCTGGTTTGGCTGAGGCAGACTTGAAAGGCAGCCCAGAGTAGTAGAACACAGAACTAGGCTGCCGTTGTTGTTAATTTGTGGCGAAGGACAATTTGTCATAACGGAAGAGGAAATATTAGTGACAGCCACTGCTGTAACTGACCTCCTGCTGCATCCCCATAGTGGCACAGTTGTACCATACAGCAGTGTCTTTGGTGCGATCAGGCTTTGACAGATTTGAACAGAACTTGAGTTCTCATTTGTGTCCAAGTCCCTCGTGATGTTCTCTGAACGTGATTTTACCGGACATAATTTGGGAGGAATCTTGGAAGATGAGGGTTTGTTTGTTGTAGGTGTGTTTTCCTTTTTGTCAGTGTTTGAGTTTTCTTTCTTGTTGTCTGCAGCGGTGTTTCCAAACATGGTTTTGACCATTGATGGCTTCTATAAGAAGATAAAATGAGAGATAAAATCAGTAATTCATTCCTGATTTTTTTTTCTTGAAACTGTATCGTCAAATAAGCTACGTCAGTAGTTATTGGTGCTACTCTGTATAGTCCCCTTAAGCTGCACGTTTACTTCTCTGGCTCTTCCTTTTGCCTTTGGTGTCTGGAAAGATTCATTTCAAATTTTACGAGGCATCAAGTACAAAAGTCTAAAAACTGGACCACAGTCCAGTTATATAATTTGTTTGTTTATTTATATAAAAAAAAAGAGCATCACAATAAAACTTAAAAATTCTACATGTAGTTCTTTCTGAACCAAACAAGCTTTATCCACGAAGACTTAGTCATCATCCAGAACAGGTTTTGCTTGGGGAGGCAAAAGGGGGGCCGGGGGATTTAGGAGTTGGGATCCATCGTTGGACGACGGGCACTCACCCTCTCCAGGCTCCTAGTGATCTTCATCATACACCCATCCCTCATCATCCTCGCTGCCAACTGAGCTGTATTTCGGGAGTCATCCAAACCTGAGGAAAGAGAAAAAAAAAACAAGACACAGGATTAGATTGTGTCTATTTTCTATGTGGACTTATTTGGACAAAATGACTTTTGTTTTGTTTATACCAGAATGTTCTCTCCCTGAAAACTGTATCCCTAGATCTTGTAGTGCCCCGTTCAGGCCTTTGGGTTTCCTGTCATAAAACAGCTGAAAAATACAAAAAAGGGGGTTGATCACAAAATGAGTAGTGCTGAAACAATTAGGTCTAATCCAAGTGATTAGTTAATTGATAAAAAGTTTTATCAGTGAATACTTGGTTAATCAAAGTACTTTTTTTTCTGGTTACAGCTTATTACTTGTGAAGATTGACAGCTTTTTCTGGATACATTAATAATTGAATACCTTTTGGTCAGACAAAATAAGCAAACTGAATACTTTAATTTGGACTCTAGTAATTTAGGATAAGAGATTGCTATAACTTTAACATATCATTCATATTATATATAGACTAAATATTTAAAAAAATAAATACCTGGTACATTAAACAATGAGGAAGCATTAAAGAGAACGGAGGTTTAAAGACAAAGCGAGTGAACTTACCCTGTAGGTGCTTCTCAGGTCTATCCAGCTGTTGAGCACATCAGGTTTATGGAGCTGCTTGCGTTTACACTCGTACTGCAAACAAACTCCGAGATCCCAGTCTGATACGCAACGCAAATGGTGGCACATTAAAATGAATTATGCGTTTTCAAATTTCCAACAAGGTGAAAACAAACCATGTTATTGTGATAAGGCAGCCTAGAACTATGGAGCCAGATAATTTAGTTTTTGTGTACTAAATTTGCTACATTTGAAGATAAAAATGGCATTCTAGTCGATATTTAGTGTGCTCTGGTCTCCAGTGCAGGAAATAGCCTTACTAACTGAGGCAGAGACCCACCATAAAGAGGTTGTAGAACAAAG
Source organism: Perca fluviatilis (assembly GCF_010015445.1). Classification (NCBI taxonomy): domain Eukaryota; kingdom Metazoa; phylum Chordata; class Actinopteri; order Perciformes; family Percidae; genus Perca; species Perca fluviatilis. The sequence continues at coordinate 14,228,641 of NC_053112.1, forward strand.
CAATTGAATTTTACCTGACCATGTGAGGAAAGTACACAGTTTTTGAGAAGGTGAAGGTGCAGAAGATCTCTGTTGTCTGTTGGGAAAGACCACACCCATCTCGAGCTGCAACTTTTGCAGCCAGCGGCTGAACCGAGAAAGACAGATCTGAAGGGGTATCCCTGCCTCAACTTGCATCTGTGAGACAGAGAAACAAAGATGTCAGATGTAATGTAAAAGTATATACGACACACGGCAACAGAAAGTGCACTCGTGTGTTTGTAGCTGTGTATTTAAACTGTCACCTGTGTAATCCCGGTCAGCTCAGTGCAGAACTCGGACAGAATGGGGTGCTCTTGGGGTTGAACATAATTATGAAACTCAGACTCTATCTCCCCTGTGGATGTGTTCAACAGAACAGCAGGAAACTCAACTGCATTGAAGGAAAAAAGGAAAGAGGCACGTATGTTATCAGCATAGAGGGTGAAAAATGAGAATGGTCCACAAGTGACATTTAAAGGGCTATACTTACTAATTTCCTGGGTGGAGTTGTTTTTCTCTCTCCAGCAGGTGGACTCAAAATCTATCACGATCAGGTATGAAAATTCTTGATCTGAAGGAAAACAGACAGTATTATACAGTTGCAAGTGCAACAGTGTAATCTAGTGTAAACATGTAATGACAAAGGGATTAACATCTCTGTTGGTCTGTATGCACACTATCAATGCAAATAATCATATTTACTTGATAACAATGATTTCTTTGACCCATTAGAGGACTGACTCCGCTGCCTCAATAATCCCAGTTCTCTGTAGAGGCAGAAAGAGAAACAAGAAATGCAGCAACGTTAAAGCTAATATTAACTGCAACGTCAGCCTGACATGTTTTTGCCAATTATATTAGCGGTAATAACACTACTGACGTTACTACAACTACTAAATACAATGTACAGGGTAAGAAAAAGTTGACCATTTTAAACACAAATAGTTGTAATATTCAAAATAGTCAAGAACTCAACGCCTCACGACCGTAGAACCTGAAACAATATAGTATATTTGTTTTCTTCGTCTTCGCGTTAACGTTAAAGGCTCATGGTTATTCAGTTACTTACTTAGCAAGTTTCTTTGTCGACATAACGTTAGCTATTTGTTGAATATGGGTAACTAACTTTACAAAGCATGAAGGTATAAAGGGGTCTTAGTTAGAAAATGCAGCCAAAATCGCGCTGCTTTTTCAAACGTGCGTCGGGTCCGTTCGTCAATCTGAGATTGATTAACAAGGGCTGCTAGCTAGTCATTAAAATCAACTGCGGAAAGAAATAGTCGATCACAGAAAATTGGACGAAACTGAACGAACTGCATTTCCGGTTATACCATGTTGTCACAAAAACAAAAGCATACATTACTGCAGGCCATAGACGTTATGAATCAAAAACATGTATATGCCGATGTCAGTCTGATCTGTAATATGTGATTTTGTTCAATCTTTAAAAATCTACGCAATTGTAGCTACCTCTACTGACTAAAACGCATTACGACGGTCACTGCGTGAGTTTATTTTTAACGTTACAACCCGGAAGTAGTGCTACTATTTATAAACTTTATGTCACAAATTATAACGTGGAGCAGGAGCAGCAGCTGTGCTTTCACCATGTGTTTTTAGCTTCTATCAATAGTGTGAAAATATAAGTTTGGAATCCGCAAGACCAATTATATCTGGTATTTATATCATGTTTTTTCTCGTTACTATTCTCACGCTTATACCCAACATATAAATACTCCTTAATTATAATTGTCTAAGTGTAAATAGTTTTTTAAGTGTTAGCCAGCTAACGTTAAGTGTGTAGTGTTCCTAGTTGAACTGTTTCTTTTAGTTGCCCCTTTAGTTTGGCACCTTCACCTGTAAAAGTTCAGATTCCCTGCCAAAGGCACTGGAATCAATTCACCTGGACCTAACGTTACAGAGACATCTTACACTTCCTTTATTTACCTTACAGTTGCAGCACAAATAAAGCAATTCACATATCCCTTTATAATGGGATACAGTACCCCAAATACAACACATCCCAGTAATCATTGTGTTGCTTTATATAACGTAATCGGTATAAGTGCAGTTTAGTGTCCCAAATTATTTTTCAAAAACTCAGTGTCCCAATAAATGATGAGGGTCTTATTTGAGACAGGTTGCCCTAATCCTAACCATAACCATAACCATAACCCAAACACCTGTTAAACAGGTGGTTTAGCAGGTTCATAATTAAGGACATTGTATGGGGAATTTTGGACACTAAACTGCACATACGGTATACCAAGGTAATTAACCCAAATCAACAGCATTTATTAAAAAATAAAATGCCAGTGCAATCCCACGTAAAGGGTGGGATTGGGCTGGGTATTGTTTGAAATGTGTCAATACCTGTGCCAATATGATACCCAGGCTATAGTAAAGCACTTATTTCAGTGCCTCACATTGAGGGGTGTTGTACTGTAAAATGTAAAAAACAAAAAATATCTACAGATCTTTCTCTATGTTTTGTCTCACACGGATGGAGTTTACCTGCAGAATTACTTCAACTATATTAAAACTGTAACATTTAAAAGTAATTTCCTGAATTTTCTCGGGTGCTGGGTGGATAGGGCTAGGGGGATGTACTATATTTTATCATTGTTGAATGTATAAAAAACTCATTTTCTTTATTGTTTTCTCTGTTTATTTCTTATTTTCTCAAAGCAACCACAGTCTACAATACAGTTGATGATTTAAAATGAGGAAATATCTGCTCAAAGAATAAGTAAACAACACTTAAAGCATAACTGACCATTTTTTATATTCAAAGTTACAAACACATTGTGGTCAGTATTTGCAACATTGAGCTTTGTTATACAGCCCTAGTTGGCTAAAAGCAGTGATCCCCTGTTCTACCTTCAAAAATAAAACAATACTAATTCCAAGAGGATCATGTGTAAATCTTAGACATACATCAACTTCTGCTTGAATTATACAGTTTGACATTAGACAGCCAGGAGACAATGTCATTTCAAATATCTTTTTTTTTTTTTTTCCCCAGTAGAAACCTAAGCTTGAACATGGAACCTTCATCATCAGCAGCAACATGCAACAGAAGGAAAAGAAAAAACATCGCCCCCACGGCACATGAGGAGGCCAAAAGATTAAAAACTGCGCAGGAGGGCGAGGAGCTGCTGGAGTGTGGACATTCCTCCCGCTCTCAGAGGATCTCTGTGTTGCCCGATCGCCTTCATCAACCAATTACACCGGATGAGCTGACAGAGCTGCTGCATTATGCCGCCCTGGGGAAAACGGGTGGCATTAAACAGCCCAGGTAATGACTGTAAGATGTTATCTACTTCATCAGCTTTCATCAAATAACTCTCCGTAATGCACATTTACTGTGCCCCTGTGCTCCAACAACAATCTCAATAATCCTTTTGAAGTCTTCACTAGGGATCGACCGATATTGGTTTTTCAAGGCCGATGCCGATTATTACTAGTTAATGAAACCGATAACCGATATTTGGAACCGATATGCATTTACAGTGAAAAGGAAAATCTGTAAGTCAAAATTAAGATTTTGGAATGTTACAAAATCCAACACAGAACCTTGTTTAAATGCTTTAAGCAATTATTTAATATATTAGAAAATTTCAACATAATACACAGTAAAAGATAGACAGTCAGAGAGACGGACACAGAGCTGTAGCGGAGCAAAAGTAGCACACTTTTTAATGAATGAACTTTATCGGTTATCAGGCAAATAAAACGCTGATGCAGATAATCTGCAAACTGCCCAAAAAAAAAACGTCCCAATAATCGGTCAGGGCCGATAATCGGTCTATCCCTAGTCTACTCCACTTATACTTACTTATACATCCCCCTGTATCTCTTCCAGTTGGTGTCGTCTCCAGCATCAGAAGAGGGTTAAAGCTGTGAATGTGGTGATCGTGGAGGGCTTGACCCAGAGTCACTTTTACAAACACTACCTCACCCTGCGACACCTCAGGACCAACTACACAACTGTAAGTAACCAGAGGTGATGTCCATTTCTAGATTCACAGTGTCTGTGTTTTGGGTTAACACTGGTCCTTGTCGTTTTTTTATCTGGCTGGATCAGAGGCTCACCTTTTCTCCATCATCTGCCGACCTGGCGTCAGGAATCTTCAGCAGTGAAGTTCCTAAATCGGCTTGTCCATTTCTTCTCCAAAGACGCAATGGATCCAGTGAACTGCACAAAGGTGAGAAGCTTATGTGGATATGTTCTGAGTGTGTGTAGGTGTGTGTACTTGGGGCAATATATGAATACATGATCAGTGTAATATGAGAGTAGATATTGGTTTTTATTTTGGTTGTCAAAAAATTCGCCCTTTCATGATTTTTTAAGGCTACTATAAAGTTAACTGTTTGAATATTTTCTAAACGTATAAAGATGTTAAAATAAAATTAAAATTAAAAAAAAGCATATTAAGATGTTATAGGTGATTAAATGTACAAATAATGTTTCATTGTTTCAATGTTCCATTTGTCTGTATAGTCAAAAATCTTCTTCTGTGTATTTATCTTCTGAATGTCATTATATTTATCACCAGAATATCATCACATTTACTATTAGCTTTAGTTATGTGTTTTTTCTCAGTGTTTTTGCTCTTGTTCTTAAATGTGTGTGTTTTATTGCTATTACACACTGCTGCAGCACTTAGGAGTCACCCAGTAATCACCAAGTTTGGGACACAGAGGAGAGGACTGACAGCGTATGTGCTCACCCAGGAGGAGATGATCAAGAAACACTTCCCTGTCAAAGGTGAGTGGCTTTTTACTGCCACTCTGCACACGACTGTCTTTGCAGGCATTCTCCATGTTATTGTTTTTCAAAAGCTCTCTTTTTACCCGTACTACCTAAAATGCGAGGCCAGCATTTTTACATTTATCTACCATGAAGAAACACTGCAATATAGCCTCTGCAAAATAGCCTTCCTCCACAGCGCTGCGGAGGAGGGTCTGGCTAGTCCACACAGGATTCTGGGATGGGAGAAAAACGTGCTCTGGTTTATTGGCATTTCTTTAAACCAATCACAATCGTCACGGGCGGCACTAAGCGCCCGACAGAATCCACGGCGTCGCTGCAAAATGGCCTCGGGAAGGAACTTGTTTTGGTGGAACGTGTGTACGTTCAAAGGTTGTTTTAGTCGTGCAACAGAAAACTCTGATTGGACAGATAGTCTAGCTAGCTGTCTGGATTTACCCTGCAGAGAGCTGAGAAAAGGTTAACTATAGTCCTCATACAGTGTTTCCTACAGATTAGAAAGCAATTTGTGGCGCCCTGTGTCAGACGGAGGGAGGGGGGGAGGTGAGGGGGTGTTAGATAAAATACTTATTTTCGTAACAATCAAGTATCAAAAAATGAGGAGGACACTCTGTTGGATGCTGTCCTCCTCTCCTACTCTTTCTTCAATGCCTAACGAATATCTCTCTTTCTCTCCCAGTGTGTCTTTCTGTGTGAGCAGCACTGGTTGAAGCCTGAAAATATTGTAAACAAATTAATAACGTAACTAATTACACTGGTCGGACTGTTGAGCTCGGTTTCACACTGATACCTCCGGTTCAGGCTGGTCCTCATCCTCAACACGTGCCTTTTTCAGTTGAGGAAAATACTTAGCTACTACTGAATACTGAAGCAGCAAACATTCAGTGTAAGAGTAAAAAAAATGACATAACATTATTTATAATATGTTTATTTGATTCACAGCTGCTACATATAGTGTTTTGACCTCGACAACCCAACTGCATTTTACCGCAAACGTACGACTAGTTAACTTTCTAAAGCAGGCGCAATCACTTCTTTGCTAAGAGTCGGGTCGGGACTCCAACATTAACACACTGACAACATTATATTCAGAATATAAAATATTTTTATAGCACTTTTTAATGTGTGATTGTGTAAAGGTGTTCACGAGATACCAACCTTTTGTGTCTTCTCTCGTTTTCATGGAGACAGACGCTGTGTGCACGGAGGGGAGGGGCTGTGTGTGTGTGTGTGTGTGTGTGTGTGTGTGTGTGTGTGCGTGTGTGTGTGTGTGTGTGATGCGATGCGAGTGACAGAGAGACGGAGGAGAGCAGGGAAAGGAAATGCAACTGAAAGAATACGCTGCATGTTTTAATTAGCGTTAACAAAAAATTTATAATAACGAAACGCAATATGTGGCGGCCGGTGTTGATTGTGTGGCGCACCGCCACAAATTAGTCTATGTGTGGAAAACACTGTCATAAATCGACGGGAGTTTAAAATGCCAACACAAAGACAGCCCAAGATAATGGATATCCGGCCTAAATGTCTGGCTGTCTGGATTTACCCTGCAGAGATCTGAGGAGCAGTTAACCGTAGTCCTCATAAATCGACCAGAGTTTAAAATTACAACACAGAGAAAGCGTAACGTGTATCTGTCCAATCTGAGTTTTCTGTTGCACGACTAAAACAACTTTTGAACATACACATGTTCCACCAAAACAAGTTCCTTCCCATTTTGCAGCGGCACCGTGGCTCTGCCCGGAATGCTGTGTGGACTAGCCAGACCCTCCTCCGCAGCGCTGTGGAGGAAGGTCTGGCAAAGCGAAACTAGTGTGGACATAATCTCCCTCTCTCTTGGCTGTGTCTCCATCTCGACCGTCTCTGTTTTGACACAGGAATGCCAGGTTTTGAGGACTATGTGTGCACAGACAGTGTTGAGAGCGTGACTGACAACAGCCCTCTGTATGGAATTGACTGTGAAATGGTGAGATGCTCTCAATAATATACATATAATTTCCACCGATTTGTAGGAATCCAGTTATGCAGTTTCAAACACTTAATAATGCTGTGCCTCAGGTTCAAACAGAAAAGGGATATGAGCTGGCTCGTGTCTCTCTGGTGGACAGTGATGGGAACTGCATGCTGGACGATCTGGTGAAACCTCTGAATCGAATCTTCAACTACCTCACCAGGTACACACACACACACACACACACACACACACACACACGATTGATTTCTAATACAGAAATGCCTCCTGATAGGTTCTCTGGTATAACCGCAGCGATGTTGCAGCCGATCACAACCACCCTGCGGGACGTTCAAGCGAAGCTCAGGAAGTTGTTGCCGAGCGACGCGGTTCTGGTGGGACATTCCATAAACAACGACCTCGTGGCTCTGAAAGTGAGATCCCACTGATATTTTAATGTCTGCTTGTAACAATATCATTATCAGGACACGGTTCTGAGTTGACGTTGTTGTTGTTGTTGTGCGTGGTAGTTTAAATGGGTCAGGAATCTGAGGGCAGATGAGGCTTTTGTAAATGTTCGTAGATAGAAGTGTGTGTTGAGCAAAAACATCCCTACACCATCTGTGGTCTTCAAAGCTTTAAAACCCCTCTCGTGAACGCGATATCTCAGGAATGCCTTGAGGGAATTTCTTCACATTTGGCCCAAACGTCGACTTGATGAACTGATTAGATTTCTTTCTTCACGCCATAACTCGGGACCAGAAGGGGACATTTTTCGGACATATTTCACATTTGGTGACACTAACTTTTAAACTGGGGTGATTGTATAGATTTTCTGTGCTGCCGGGGTTGAAGATTTGTGTGAAGCATCCATGTTTTGCCACAAAAAAACAACACTTAATGCTTTTTTTAAATTGAATCGCTTCACAGTCTTCAATACATATATCATATGAGTCTGGACAGACATGAACTGCAACTCGACAGGTTGGCAGAGGCATACAACTGTGGGGTAGAAATTCCATTTTTTTCTTTAAAAGTTGGAAGTTTTGACCTGCGTTATGTTTGTGTCCTCCCTGCAGCTGATCCACCAGCATGTGATCGACACCTCACTGCTGTACAGGAAAGAGTTTGGACAGAGGTTTAAACTGAAGGTCCTGGCCAAGACCGTGCTGAAGTAAGTTCCCCGCTCTCTCCTTGTCTCTCTCCTTGTCTCTCTCTCTGTCTCTCTCACTGTCTCTCTCACCCACCACGGCTAATAATTTAATTTTCCACTCGCGTCCCAGGAGGCAAATACAAACTGAAGAAAAGAAGGGTCATAATCCCATTGAGGATGCTTTGGCAGCCCTGGAGCTGGCTCAGTACTTTATTAAAACAGGACCTCGTCAGGTAACACATTGCTTTCTTACACACACACACACACACACACACACACACACACACACGCACGCACGCACACACACAATTTATCTAATATTTTCTGTGTATGCTCACTGTCAGGTTGTAGAACTTCATATGGAGGAGCTGTGGGGATATACGATAGTGGAGGAGGAGTCCACTGATTCTGAACCTGCACCCACACCAAGTCCCAGGTACAGTACGTTATACAATCTGTAGACCTCTTTGTATTCTTTACATCCTACCACATTTACTCAGGCCATGTCCACACTAAGTCGGTTAACCATATCTTTCCTCTGGGTTTTTGACCTCCATACTATGGTAGCATTTTTTTCACACCCGAAAATTTTGCTTTTCAAAAACATTCCCCACGGTGGATCAATACAAAAATGAAGCCGTCACGTTTGAGTTCGAACTTTTAAAATGTAGCTTTTGAAAAAGTGGTGTTACCCTCCTCAGACACGTGAAACATTTTCAGAAATGTTTGAGTCAGTCTACCGATTTCTCTAACTTAGTATGGCATTTTCTGCTCAAATGTCCATGATTTTATTGTCCTACAGAATCATTTCCACAACAACAAAAGGGTCTATGAGATTTGACATCGTCCACGAAATCCAAAATGATAGACTTATGGGGAAAATATATCTTGAATCACTTTAATAGAAGGATTCTGCTCTTCATTCACAATGTGAACCAATCTCATCGCACGTTCTTTCTCCAGTTGTATTTGACTGATTCTCCGTCTTTATTACTCGTGCAGGTTTGCTGACATACTACAGACACTTGGCCGGTCGGTAGCCTTTTTAGGAAAGCGTTGTGACATCGACCTGGATCTGTCCCATCAGCAGTGGCACAACTCTGACAAAGAGGTGAGACATGAGAAGTTTTGACTCCGGAGCCGTCTACTGTCTCCTAGTCGCGTATTGCCAGAGCTTCCTCCGCAGCTCTGCGAAGGAGGGTCTGGCGAGTCCACACAGCATTCCGGGATGGGAGAAAAACATGCTCTCGTTTATTGGCATTTCTTTAAACCCATCGCAACCAATCAACCTCAACGGTTGTTTTAGTCGTGCAACAGAAAACTCAGATTGTCTGGAATTACCCTGCAGAGATCTGAGAAAAGGTTAACTATAGTCCTCATAAATCGACCGGAGTTTAAAATGCCAACACAAAGGCAGCCCAAGGTAACGGATATCTGGCCTAAATGAGTGAAATCTGGCGGAATTTCCATCGGCAACGGAGCAATTCCGGAAGAGGAACGACTTGGATATAGACTAACTGCCTCCTGACCTTTACCTGATCAAACACTCTAAGTTAGCTTGGTTTCCTACCCAAACTATGCATCGATCTGTTTTGGTTTGTGCTGCATATACTATACCTATTTTTTAGCTATTTAGATGTTAGGTTGCAGTGGTGAATATCTTCAGGTATCTGGTTTTGATGAAAAATCTTTAGTGGCATTTCGGCCTAATTTGACAACGAACTATAAAGTGACAGAGAGAGAAAAGATGAACGAAGTTGCTCTTTTTGTTCAAAAGATGACTTAAATGATCATTGTTTATATTATAGGTGAATATACACGTAAGGTTTTTGCTGCACTCACTATATGTCCTCTGTCTTTCTTCTCTTTCCTCACCATCCTCCCCTTACCTCTTCTCATTCTCCACCCGTTGCTTTATCTCGTCTCCTTCAGATGTTGGCCTCTTTCCGGAGACGGACCAAGCGTCCGTTCCTCTCAGTGCTCCAGTTTTCTTCCCTCTCGGACCATCTGAAGAGGAGCTACCCTCATCAGGAGCACCAGCACCAGAGGGTGAGGCATTTATTCACAGCATGAAACATTTTAAGAGTTGTTTAGATGTACTACTTAATTAATGTGTTTGTTTGCCCTGCAGGTGTGTGCAAACCTTCGAGATATGTGTGTAGTGTTTGCCGGGCCGTTCCCTGCGGCTTTCTCCGAGAGGGAAGTGAGGCGGCTGTTTTGTTGCTGTGGACCGGTTCGAAATATCAAAATGTTGAACACAACTGTCAGGGTATATCTCACCTAAATTACGATCCTTTAGTTTACATTTAATCAGCTGTATTTCTGTCACAGATGAACACATCGACAACTAAATACGTCTTAGATATGCTGCTAATTACTGCTTTAGTTTCTCTTAAACTTGGGCTGTAAAATCAGTTTTTCTCCCCTTTTTGGATATGCTTTATTAATCGTACCTTTATTGTCTGACGACGTTTGGTCTCCAGGTTCATGCAGAGGTAGAGTTTGAGCTGCTCGAGGGAGCTATGCTGGCTTTAAAAACGTTGAATGGACTTGATATGCAGGGACAGTCCATCAAGGTAACTCTCTCCCTGTTTTTCTTTTGCTTTCTGTCACTTATTCTCTTTACATTACAGTTAAAAGTTAGTCCAAAACGTTCGTAGATTGCTGTATCTCCAACATGTATGCCCGTGTGTGCCTTTTCTAGGTCCAGAGGCCTGTTTACGAGTCGATGCTGGACTTGGATCTGACTCTTGATACTTTGATGTGTGACAGTCTCAACGCCAGTCACCTCTACGCTGTTAAATTAAACCCCAGTGTCGCTGAGAGCATTCAGTTTTCTGCAAGGGTCAATGGACACACGTCAGATGCCAAATGTTCTGTTAAAACAGCAAACAGGTTGCCCTCAGTGAAAGTTAATGGTCAACGGTCGCATCCCACAAAGTCTAAACTGTCTGAGGAGATGGTCAGAGAGACATTTGGTCACTTTGGTACGGTGGAGAAAGTCGTCCTGCTTGCCAAACCTGGAAAACGTGCAAGACATGCATACATAAGTGAGTAAAAAGCTTTATTATTCATTAAGCCGCCTAGAGATGATCCGCGGTAAAAACCACTTTGCGCTGGCCGTTCCATTGTTTTCCCATGGCGACAGCGGTGCCGGCCCACTACGCTATCCTCGGCGTTGCGCAACTTTGAGAGCGCTGCACTCAAAGTTCAAATGATTTCAACTTTGACCTAGTTGTTTATTTATTTGTTTATTTTATTTATTTGTTTATTTATTGAGGATCCCAGTCTATGCAATCAGCTAGTCTCCCTGGGGTCCATTCTAAAAAAAAAAAAAATTACTATTATTGATGATCTTTCAAGGCGCGAGCGACCATTGGCGCAGCCAATTCCAGAACGTTCCTGAGCTGCGCTTTGCCTCTTTGCTCTGCGCCGTGCCTCGCGGTTTTGCCGCGGATCGTGTGTAGGTGCCTTGTTTTACTGTTCAAACGCAGTTTCTGTGTGTCTGTAACACGAGCGTCTCTGGTTGACAGAGTTTGAGAGCTCCGAGGGCAAACATGCAGCCCTCAGGTCCTCTCAGGATCTCTGGAAGGAAAAATACCTCGTCTGTCCATCCCTCACTCCACCCCACTTACCCTCATGGGTTGCCATGACAACAGCAATCACCACAGCGGATCCTGACAATGAAGCAGCAGAAGACAAGGAGAGGACTCCCATGCACACCAGTTCTCAGGTAAAGACAAGGGTGTGTTGACTCCAGTTGGTTGTCACAGATCCCTAAAGTCACTGTTTAGAATATAAATAAATAAAATAGGTCAGTCCCAGTGAAAATGGGTGCCCTGCCTCTCTGTCCACCAGTGCATTTTTTCTTAGTCAGCATGCTGACACGCTTGGCTACAGGAGAGCCGAGTCTGATTTTGACGAAGGCCATTATGGCTTTGTCTCTGGTGCCATCCATTTTTTTACCACATGTGATGAAGACTCCAATATATAATCTGTGTAGGACCAGGAAATGGAACTCATGATGGGGAAGTTGGACTGCCGCCTACGGAAGCTCTTCAGATCTCTCCCAGAAGGCACCTTGTCTGTAGTCGTGCTGCTCGGACACACCAGGTGAGGACTCTTGACAGCCGGAGGAAAATCTGCTACCAAGTTAAATATTTCTAAACCTCCTCTTCTCTTCTGTTCTCCTCCCCAGTGCTCATGGCTACCTTCCGGGTTTGTGCCTTATGGAGGTCAAGCAAGAGTCTTGAGAACAGAGACCTGGTCTTCTGTTGGAATGAATACTAACCTCCACTATCAAAACATCTTTCAGTCCATTGATGTCTCCTCTTGTATGAACCAAGTAAAATCATTGACGATAAAAAAAGACTTCCCAAACAGACTCCCTTTACCTCAGACTTGTTTTGCACGTTTCTCTTTGGCAAAATATATATAAAGGAAAGTTTAAGTCAAATACAGTACTGTAAAATATTTTTCATGGCCTTGATCAAAGTTACAAATTAACATCTGCCTTTGGTCTGATCTGCCTTCTCAGACGGCAATCATTGTATGGATTTTGGCTCTTGGTTTTAACAAAGTCAGTTTGTTATAGACTTGTTATAACATGCTGAGGTGGAGTTTGAAAGTAGATACATTTTGTTCACCTGGAAGAAAATCTGACAGCAGTTTCATGAAGTGATTGTGAACCCCAAGACAAGAATTATCAAACACCATGTTGGGTAAATGAATGTTAAAAATGATTAACTGTATGAAGTAAAATGTAATTTTACTTGTACTACTTTTAACTAGCAGTATTTATTATACAGGATCTATGGAGTTTAATAATGCACCATTAAATTTGTTTTGATGTCAAACTGTCTTTTCATTATTTTCAGTAACCATGATTAATATCTGGCATTTCACTTTGGTTCCAAAAACAAATCTAAATAGGCCTTTTTCACAGCTGACTGGTCATAGTAGGAAATGCACAGGTGTTATTAATAACATTAACGATGGCTCCGTCATTCATTTTCTTTCCACCTGTGCTTTTCCTACCGATACAAAATGTCTGAAAAGAAAAGAAAAAGGCCTATGGCCTTACTTTAGCACGACCGTGTATGAAGACCAATTGCAGATGGTAGACCTAATGAGTTGTAGATCATTATAAAGTGTAAATGTAATGGTTTTTTAATGTTTGTGGCCCACCAGGTTCAGTTCTGTTCTCTGTCAGTGTTCTAGTAGGGGATTATATTAATTCAGCAAGTTAAAATGTTTAAATGACATCTGAAAACCTATTTAATGTGGCTTTTACTTAATCTCACCTTCTTTCCTTTAACAAATTTAATGGTCTGTTTTTAACTTATGTTATTTATACTGTAATTGTATCGTCCATTTGTCCTGGTTTTATTGGGTTGCATTTTTATCCCATCAGAAAATTGCTCTACAAATAAGTATTATTGAAAGAATTATTTTTTTTACTGTAGTCATGTAAATTCTCACTATTGAGGGTACAGAATTGAGATGTGCGTGTGTGTGTGTAACACATGGATGTATTATATTGACAGTGTAAGTTGTGCACTAAAGTGACATGTACAGTGCTGTGATTGATTTAGTTTGGGAACAGAACATCAAAATACTAAGAAACAATTCTTTAATTTTTTTCCCCTTTCCAAGGAAATAAGTGTTTTTAAACTTTGTTATACAAAAATGTATACGTCTTAACGTTTACACCTTTTGCATTAGAACATACTTTTACATTGTTGCAGATTGGACAGTGACAAAACATTAAACGGGTAAAGAAAAACAATTCTGTACAAAAAGAACACAAGCACCTCTCATGAAGGATCAAAATGCCACCAATAATAAACGTCACATCATTGATAAGCTTATATACGTTTTTGATAAAACTGGGGAAGTTGACAAAACTTACATTTAAAAAAAAAATGGATAAAATACTAAATAACCCAGACATTGTAAACTACAGGACCTGTCCGGTGGCATTTTATCTCACGATTTATGAAAGGGCTTCACAGGGATACAGAGACCGGAGAAAATTAAGATCTCCCTCACATGCACAAACTCGCACACAACTCACTCACAAAATATAAGACTGATTGGAGGTACCGGTGTCGTTAAAAATGAATCTTTTCAAATTGACAGCATGGCTGTGGTGGCAGATTCCAGTCTCAACACAGAATAAATGAACATTTCTTTGAGTTCAGATTTTTCGATTCTAGTAAAGAATGTGCGTTTACCCAGAAGAGTTGCTCGCCCCTTCGCTAAAAGATCAAAATATGGCAGCTGTCGTTATGGCTTGTGTTCTCTCTTTCAATAGTCCAGTCAAGTAAGCTTGGCTGGTAGCTTTGGACACGGTATCCACAGCTGTTGAGTGAACGAATTAATTTAGGGCGTGCACCATTCCTAGTGATGTGCATCCTTACAGAAGAGCACCTTAAGTGCTTAGGAAGAGACTCCGAGCAGGAGCTCATGGTGACATAGTGGCTTCTCCACTCCTCGCCTCTCGCTACCAGACTTCCGGGACCTCAAACAGCGACGTTGTAGATTTAGCCCCTGTACAAGAGGAGGGACAGACATGTAAAGATGAGAACAAGGACACCCACAGGACCTTGATTTTGAAAGTTATCATTCTGAAATCTTCACAATTAGTACATTTAAGCCATTTAACCCTTTTATTCCCCTTGTTTACAGGTTTTGGTACAGTCTACATGTATTAGCTTATTTTCAGGATAGGTTGCGCTACTTAGAAATGCCTTTGACACATGTTCTTGGACATCATAGAAAAAAAAAAAAAAAGTTCGAAAGAGTTTATTTTTTTTTTTAATTTATTTTCCCTCTTTTTTTTTAAACCGTGTTCACACCAAATTCCACGTCTTATTTAAGATTTCTTGGACATCAACCATTTCAACTGTCTCAAGCTGATTCACTGAGAAACACACCTTTGGACTTCTTTTTCTTGTTCTTTTGACCTCTCTTCCCATGGACTTGTTGCCAGGTGACCGTCCCCTCAGCATCATTGCCTTCAGGACTTCGCTCCTCCTCATCAGGGACTGGACTGGACCCCGCTGAATCTGATGCATCTCTGCAGGGCACAGCAACCGTTAAGACACTTGAATCACAGCAGAGTAACAGTGGCAGCATAAATGAGCACCTCCATTTTACTCACGCAGTCTTTAGCCATCCTTCTGAGGTCCTGCTCTCGATAGCTAGTCCACTTTTGTCTAGGAAACCATAATATACTCAATTAGACCCATTTAAAAACACACACACACACACACACACACACCCCACCACACACTTAAGGGGGGGGGGGGGAATCTCCATGTGTAACACCAAACATCCCAAGGCTTGTGCTGGCCAGGCAACTTCAAAACCAACACAGGAAAAATTACACGGGCCCAATGGCTAGTATTTGACAAAGAAATCATAATCGAAAATTGACATATCTTGACACTACACAAAGTCTTAGTGGAAGAACTGCAATATTTAAGACTCAATGATGACCGGGGAGAAATAAAGAAAGATCTCCATCTATCTATCTATATATAATTCACTGACCTGTACTGCATAAATGATGCAAATATTGTAAATCTATTTTCTAATTTGTTAGTTACCACAGCAGGAAAGTACTTCTGCACACATGCATTCATACATACCATCAGTTTTCATCTTCTTGCTGCCTGTGCTATTCGGGTATGAGCACTGACTCCAGCCGTCTGTAATTGGAGCGTCTCCGGCCCCTTGCTCTCCCTGAGTGGGACTGATGCTGCGTTTCCTCAAACCCCTACACCAAAAAGATACATGCATCAATAGGAAGATAAATTGTGCATACCTGCAGAAACTCCTAAGGCGAGAGGTAAATACACTGAATGTTAGGTTGAAAATGCAGCTTATCAGTGCAGGTGTACCTGGCATATCCAAAACCAGCACAAGTAGCGGAGGTGTAGGGAGGTTTCATCCAGCCGTCCTCTCCCCAAGATTTGGGCGTCTGGTTGAGCTTCTCCTTGTCCTGCTGCTTACCCTGGATGTACTCTGCATACGTCTGGATCCTGTAACTCTCTGCGTAGCGGCTGGTGTTCATAGCTGCGTGATGAGACGAAGACGTTAACAGATCGCATCAACCTTTTTTGTCCCGTCTGTCCTGTGTTGTTCCATCTGGGGTGTCAAGCTCACCTATCTGTACCTGGTCCGTCTGACTTAGGGACACAAATGCTGACGTGTCGTCTATCCAGGAAACCTGGATGTTTCCTGAGTGGATAATGGAAGTAGAAAGTGAGGGATAAAACAATGGGTCATACCCGTGTGAAAACAGAATTATCAGGCAAAAAAAAAAAAAAAAAAAGAAATCACGTCTCACCGAAGGCACTAAAGAGCTGGTAGAGGTCACTAGTCTTCCATTCTTTTGGGAAGGTGACATACAGGACATGGTCTCTTTTAGGTTGCACTGTAGGAACAGAAGGGATGAGCGGGGAAAACAGCAACAGGTGAAGTGGAGAAGCAGTGATAGTTCTAATTTAAAGCTGAATTATAAGAAAATCAAAAGCAAAAAAGTTTAACAAGTGGCTGGTTTAAAGCTGTGGCAGGCTAAAATATTTATACAGCTATATTAATAGTATGACCTGTGACTATTGTCCTGCCCCCTCATGCTCAGAAATCACCAAATTTCCTGTGGTGTTTGTTTAAAAAAAAAAAAAAAATAAAATAAAAATAAGTTTACATTTTGTGTCCCATCAAAACGCCCATCTGCATCCTTTGGGCCCCCCAAAAAAAAAAAAAAAAAAAAAAAAGAAAATATGAATTTATGACATTTCAAAGTAGGTTTTCAAAAACTTTAAAAGAGTGCAGTTTACATCCATGTTTACTGCTCTTCTTTACTGCTTTAATGTTTCTTTGCACATTACTGCCACCAATGTGTATCATGTTTTCACAATAAAAACAAAAAAAAAAAAAGTCCAATATGTAATATATTTACTGTAATAGATCCAAAAATGACCCCAATGCATCAAATACTAAGGAAACATGGCAAGTTGAAATACTCTTTTCTGACAACAATGCCAACGCCAGTATTTTCTCCTTTTGAAATTTCCGTTCCGTGACGGCATTTCTGTTTTGGCCTGTGTGTTGTTATCAACGGCCCAGTTTGACAGCCAGGCCGGGTTGCCAGATATACCTGTAAAAACGTAAACCCAGCACGCTACAGCTCTAACGTTGGTACAGCCATGAAAGTAGCAAACAAACAGGATAAACTGAGAAAGATTCTACCTGACCTAACAAAAACAAAAGAAAACGGCATGTTTCTAACAGTTGCGTGACCAGACGTAACAAACCCCTGGTAAATATCAGAGATGTATTTGAAAGATGGAGACAGCTTAGATCCCAAAAGGACGCCGAGTTGGCTAATTTCCTCCTGAAGAGGTAAGCATAGCTTCAGGCTAATTTATCACAGCCTCTAGGGATGGGCATTTTATGTAATTTCAACATTTGTGTACTCACATTGAATTATATAGCTAGAGTACCCGAGTTGGTAACTCGCAAAAACAATTGAGACACAGCCAGTAAAGTGATCCCAACTGGTCCTGGCTAACGCCGCCATGCTAACCCTGTTAACTGCTAACGTTACCGGGAGGACCAGGCAAGCAGCCCATGGCTGTTTACAAAGTGTAGTTCAGCGGTCGCAGCAGACAACGGTGAGTTATTTTAAGCCAAGAGAGGGGGGCTGTAAATCGGGAAGAGAGGACTGTGAGTTTGCAGTGCGTTTAGCGATTGTTGCCGTAATTCTAAGCCAATGAAGTGTGTTAGTCGGCAAGGTAGCTAGTGGTATTTTTAGCGGTTCCTATTGCAAATTCTAAGCCGAGGAAGTGTGCCTGTCTGGCGTGTGAAGAGGACGGCAAGGTTGTGGGGTTTTTGGCAGTTCATACTGCAATTCTAAACCGAAAACGTGTGTCTGTCAGTTGGGTACAGAGCTCCGCGTGAGCACGGCCTTTTATGACCGTCAATATAGCCAGCATCTAACGTTAGCTACTCCGCTGAGCTGTGAAGGAATGGTGCGTTCTTTTTGTCTTGTAATCGCGACTAGTAGCTCAAGTGTGACGTCACATCAGTGTTGAAAAACAAATAACCGCAGGTAGGCTACTGCTCTGCTTTCTGCTCAAGACTCGGCCATTGTTGTCATATAGCAACCGAGCGTCTCTAGCCAATTTCAGCCACACAAGCTACAAAATAACTAATTAGGTGGTATTTAACTCATAAGACCGTAGCGACATGCCTATTAGGTAGCAGTATACAGTGCTATGTGTACGACTTCTTCATTTGGTTACAAATAAGACAAAGTGCTTAAAATTGTAGCAAACCACAATGTTTACTACGTGTGATGCACGACGTAGCCATCTTTTAAAGTGAACTCGGGGTCCTCTGAGTTCAGACGACTTGACGAGTCGTATATACGACCTTGGGGGCGTTCTTTTTGCAACTTCCAGTTCGTAACTCTGGAAAACAACTCGTAGATCGACTTCGGTGGACAAAAAGAACGCACCATAATGTCTGGCTATGTGAGACAAGCGTCTAGCAACATTGTTGTGGATGCTGCGGTCTCAGCCTGGCAACCTCTGAACTTCGAGTCTGGGGAGGAGGGGGTGGGGGAGACGACTCTCTCCAGTATTTTGAATTTGTACTGCAGTAACTTTTTTTAAACCCTAGCTGTCAGTATTACATATTGCACCTTTAAATTTGGCAACATTGCCATGCATGTAGTCAATGCAACAATCCTGACATATACCCCTGCTGTGCTACATGATCATACTCACAATCTGGTCCTGTGATGTTGAGGTAGGGAATATCTATTATCCTCATCAGGAAAAGCCTTGAGAACAGAAAAAGAAGCATTTCATTTATTGTTTAAAGATTTTTAGCAGTTAATGAAAGAAAGCCACAAATAAGAATCCATTTAAGTGCATCTCCTACTTGTTGAAGAAAGGCTCAATTAGTTTGGAGTGAGCAGAGATGTACGCTTTGGGTGGAGTCAAGAAAGAGCCTGTAAAGAGAGCGTTTGGCAGAACAAGTCAAACAACATGCATTTAGACAAATTTCATTTTATTTGCAAACAGGATTAGTGCGCTATGCATTACCCAGGTAGTTGGCCATTGAGATGAAACAGAGGCCAGTGATGTAGGCATCGTACCCAGCCTCATGGAGCTGTCCCTGGGCTGTGTCATAACCGGGGAACCCCTCTGCAGTTTCTGACAGGAACAGTACAAATTAGAAAGAAGGCGTCAGCAGGATTTTGTAGGTTGAGACTGGTTCAGACGAACATTAGTGCATTTACTCACCAACTTGTGGTGACTTGAAGGGGCTCTCCTTCAGCTGTTTCTCCAACTCTGCCAGAGATGTGTTAGTGATCAGCTCCTGAAACACAAAAGTCTAATCAAAAATCTTAAATACAACTTTGGAGGTTCTAGAGCCACTTGTTTGCTTGGTGCTCTGACCAGTGATGCCACTTGAGCAAAGATTCTGCTGCTTTTGGGGTTCTTCTTCTCAAAAAGGCCCAAACAGTTTCAACCTCAATTATTTTTAAAAAAAAAGGCTAAGTAGATATATAAAAATTGACTATAACTACTCCCAGTCAGATAACTTTGCAAGTGATCACCTTCCTAAAATATTTATCGAAACACATGGTGCCACTGGTATTCTACAGCACTGAGGGAAATCATATACCTTAAAGGGCTGAGTGGAAGCCATCAACTTTGTGTCCAGAATTCTGCAAGCGAATAGATAACCAATATATTAAATGTTAAATAGCATTGTTGTGAAGACAAGTAACTTTAGCAAAGCAGAGGAGTATTACCTTGGGAAGACACACATTGTGATCTCTTTAAAGTCTTGAAGATCCTGAAGAAAAGAGCATTGGCACAAATCATTCATAAATCACATTACTTAGCAATAGACTGCCATGTCATGAAGCAAAGAAAAAAAAAGAAAAAAAAGGGGCTCCAACAAGTGTTTACCTCTGGCAGAGGGCAGTAGAACTGGTGGATTGTGTGCATTACATCCAACAGCATGTTGTGACCAACCACAAGTTTAGCCTGTGTGTCAGATGAAATAGGGGTACAAGTCAGATTTTCACCAAAATATTTAAAGAAAAGAGTGAATTAACAGAGACTTACTGTCCAGTGATAATATGATGAAACAAGAGTAATTTATTCTAACTGCTAATTTCCAATTTAAAATACAATTATGATTATACTGCAATTCAAAATTTGGGGCAGATTTACAGTTTGACCAGAGAAAAGTTGGTCAACTCACAGATTTAGAGATGGCGTGGATGACCCTGGAGAAGCCAACAGCATCATTTAGCTCCTCCTGTTGGAGATAAAGTGTGGGGTGGGTAGGAATATTAGATGGAATTAAAAACTAGTGCATCCCAATGTTTTCCTACATTCAATACACTCCTCACAATTAGGACAAGAATGTGACTAGCACTTTAATTCAACATCCATCCTGAACCCCAAACTCACCTGCTCTCTCTCTTGTTTCTGTTGTTCCCTCCTCTTCCTCTCCTCATCATCCACTTTGCTGACCTGGATGTATCGCTCCTTCTGCACACATACAGAAATTAAAATCACTGTCTTACATGTTCCACACAAAAACTGGCAAAACTGGTTGAAATAAAACATGTTCTTACCTTTTCTGTTTCCACAGTTTCCACATGAAGCCCCTTGGGAAACCTGGGAAAACAAGACAAATCTTAATCTTCAATTCAACACAAAAATAAATTGAAAAAAAAAAATAAAGTGTTGATTGACACTCACTTCCAGTTCAGTGTCTGGTAGATCAGCTTTCTCTGAAACCTGGTAAGGCAATATAAATATAAGTAGAGTTTAAAAAAAAAAAAAAAAGTACATGATCGATACAAATTGATCAAAGGTGTGGTATTCTGATAGAGCTAGATTACCCAGTACATGGGTCCAAGTCCAAAGTCTTCTCTGAGTTAGTGAAGAGGGCCTCAACCTTCTCTCTGTGGGGAAAACAGGAGAGACGCATAAGGGGCAGACGCTAACATGATTGTGTAAAAGCTGCGTCTTGCCCTTAGATCCCTCAGATTAGTCCAGTTATTCCAAAAACAACTAAATGATAATAGCTGATACACCTTTAAAAGGTCAGACCACCAGTGAGCCTGGGCCGAAGCAGTCGCTAACCCCCTTCACCTTAATCAGCAGGTGGCAAGCAGGACACACGGACACACACGTAAACTTTCAATACACTGGAAGAAACCCTGCAACTGAGGAGGTACGGTCCCTTCCCATGTGACTCCTAGTGGGTCCTGGGTCAATGATGGGGTCTCCTTCCAGTCGGCCATGCCCAATATACCCCCAACGAAAAAGGTAATCAGGGGGCGAGCCACCTCAGCTGCCTCATATTAGTGTGAAAGAACTAAGCTACTACCACCATGCACAACTTCGGTCGCAACCCTCATACACAACACTGAGAATCCACAGCTATGAATCATGGTCTGAAACAAGAGCCACATTACCGCCTTTAAATGTACATGTTTTACACAAAGTACTCCATATGTACTGCAACACTTACATCACCCTGTTGATGTAGTCTTTATGCTCCTCAGGTACGTGTGCAGGGCCTTTGGAGGAGGGGGAGCTGTAGGATGGTGTCCCTACACCGTTAGCATGTTGATTTCTCCTCTCCTCGGTCTGCTCCCTCAGCTGGGCTTCCTCTTCTTGGTTTAGATATGGGATTCCTTTGAAAACCAGACAAGTCACAATTTTACGTTGACGGCTCTACACATTCACTGTCCTAGACAACCGAAGACTACTGCAAGACGAGAAAGCAATTTGTTGAGCATTAGTTATAAGAGGTTTTCTTGCATCATTGGGAAAATAAAAACAAGCTACAAAAGAAATTACATCTTCCACAGGTTCTGCTAGACCTGCATTATCTTTTATGTGTGGTTACATTTTTGGAGGGTGAAAGTAAGCAACAGCATAACCCTCTACCTACAGCAGACACCACATCATTCAAAACAAAGATTGACCGCCAGAATATTAAAGTCCCCAAAACTAGCCTAATAATTCATACCGAAGTGTCATTTTGTGCACATCGCAAAGCAATTCAGAGGTCTGGACCCAGGCTAACACAAAAAGGAACAGTATCACAAGCCTGAATGAAGAGCAAGTGGCCCAGAGCCAGCTGTTCCAGTATAACAGAGGATAACAGCTTTTCCCAACCAAACACTGAAGCTAGATAATGTTCATAACTTTTAAATACTGGTGCCAATATGAATTTTTGTTCTGAACTAAACAAAAAATAAAAAGAAATAAAAAAGGGAAGGTGTTTAGTGTTGTCTTAACATGTTAAAATAGCTAACTTTAATTAACTACAGTATTAAATACATCAAAGAATTAACAAAGAAATTGACCAAGCATTCACTACCTATGCTGCGGTGTACTCACCATGACAGAACACCTTGTTGAAGTCGAATCCCTGACTGGCCAGGAAGTCGATACTGGAACTCTGAAAAGGACAAAAAGGCGATCTACCATTTTAACTACTTTCAAGCAAAAAGCCAACAGGCGTGTTATCTTTTTACAGCTGACCGGTTATTTTCAGGAACAATCATTTTTAAACCATCCAAGTCATGGTCACTATTAAAATTAATTTCTCAGTTCACAGTGAAGCAATCCAATGACCACAAGGAGCAACACTGACTTACTTGACAGATGAACTTTAAGTCGGGGGATGTCCTGTTGAACGGTTTCGGGAATACATAAAAATTAAAAGACTTTGTGATATACCTGCAGAGATGGGAATACAGGAAACAGAACGAGGATTAGTGAAATAATTCCAGCTGCTGGGAGTTTTAAAATAACCTGGGTGCAAGTCACATTTCATATGGTAGCATCCTAGCCTGGCAACCACTTTTTCAAAGTTAGTGCCAAGCTCTTTTTTATTAATATTAGTTAAACTAGCTGTTGGGGCCCCAGCACTGTTGCTCATCTTGTAATCCAGTTTTGCTTTAATTCAGGAGATGGTACAGAGTACTTGGGATTTATCGGTGTGAAATCACACATCTGAAAATGTTACACTTTTCTTGATGTAATAAAGAAGCCATGTTAATATGAGCAGATGACAAGGGAAATAATTTCATTCTTCTATATACTGCACTGTCCCTCAACCTTTTTGCACATCCTGCATTAAACCATACAGCCTTCTTTTTGTATTGTTTAACAGTTATTGCGTACATATGTGTTTGTAGGTTATCATGTCTTTTGTATGTATTGTTTATTTACCTTTAATAAGTTTATGTATACACCAACCACCACTGCAATTTTTTTGTAAGCGTTAATTACTTGGCAAAAAAAGCCTATGCTGTTCTGTATAAAGATGGATGACAATTAAGTATCTTATCTGACAGTGTTGGGGGTGCTTTTGGAGATGGTGTTTAAAATGTGTCCCCAAATATCAATGTCAGAAGTTCTCCATTTGTGAAGCAGATATCACTCACTTTGACTTTGTCTGGTCGTACGTGAATGTACATAATCCGAACTGGAACAGCAGAAAGTCCATTGAGTGCTGGTGGACAGAAAGAGAGTTTAAATGAGATACACAGTACACTACTGGACTACGGAGGAAAAGCAGGATGCATTGGAGGTGTGCAGTGTGCATTTTATCAACTCTAACCTTTTTAAGCTTCGTGTATCGCTCCTCCGGTGTGTCCAGTCCGTTGGTGAGTGCACTGACATTAGGACCGTCGCTTATCCCTAAAAAAAACAACAACAACCACATAACACATGTCATAGCGTTAATTCTTCAAAACAGCGTGTTGATTTCAATCTCAATTTCTGCTAAAACTCTTTACACGTTACCTGAAAATTCTCCATCGATGGCAAGGAAGTCAGCCTCCTCTATCGCGCTGTACACCGTGTTTAAACTGTCTTTATAATCTACAAAATAGGGAAAGAGCATTAACATCCGTAGGTATGTTAGCGTGATGAGGAAAGCGTGCTAGCCTGCAGCGGAGCACAGAAACCCGCAGCCTTGCAGCTACATAGCTAACTGGCTAGCAGCACAAAGAGCTGAGGAATTAAAGAGCGTTGTCCGTTTTATATATATATTAGGTCTCTACTCGGTTGTGCATTATCACAATGTATATAGCGAGATAAAACTCAAGCGAGCGAAATGTGCCTGGCTACTTACTTTGGCGTGTCACCTCCATCCCTGCACAATGACTGAACCCGGCTGACAGCTAACGTTAGCTAGCCTACGTCAACTGGCTTTTTAACCGTTTTACAAACACTTCCGGGTCAAGAAGACGGTTTTTTTTACACGCCTATTTGGTGTTTTAATATTTTAAATGGCATCCCTTATATTAAATATATGAGGAGGTCATTTATTGTGTTGGCTGCGATATAAGAGGGGAAATTGAGTAATAATCATAGAATGTCTCACTTAAAATTGTTACATTTAATTTTATAATAATAATAATTTTTACTTGATATAGCACCTTTTAAAGACAGAGTCACAAAGTGCTTCTCACAATAAACATTTTTTTAAATACAATAGTATCCAAAACAGAAAATAAACAAGCAAAAACAAATACAATACCAATGAAGATTAACACTAAAACCCCCAAATTACAAACATGAGACAAAAGCGATTTGAAACAAGTGTGTCTTCAGCTGCTTTCTATAAGCGTCAACTGAGACTGCAGAATAGGAAGGGCGTTCAACAGAGCTGGAGCTACCACTTCAAAGGAACGGTCACCTTTAGTTTTCAAACGAGTGCGTGGGACCACAAGTAGTCCCTGGTTAGAAGACCTGAGTGAGCTGTTAGTAGTGTGCGGATGGAGCAGGTCAGAGATGTTCTGACCTTAAGAGGTGCTTGACCATGCAATGGTATATGTAAGAACAAGAACTTTAAATTGGATCCTGAACTTGATCGGAAGCCAATGTATAAGGATTAAACAGGAGTGATGTGCGACATCCTGCTGGACCTGGTCAACAGCCTTGCAGCAGAGTTCTGGACCAGTTGTAGACGGTCCTGGGGCGCCTTGCTGAGACAGGTGAAAACGGAGTTGCAGTAATCAATGCCGGGATGATATAAAACCATGAATGATCATCTCAAGTTCACATTGCGAAACCATGGCTCTAAGTTTAGCAATGCTTCTCATTTGAAAGAAACGTGCGGGTTAGTGATTTCATATTTTGGTCAAGAAAAATATTCTGATCAAATATAACACACATTTTAACATTTAAGAGCATTTTGATGTTGCAGTTCATCAATGTGGAGCCAATTTTACATATTGTATACTATCGGGTAGATTACGTAGGCCTACTGCATCATATAAAATCATATCACGTTTTTTTTTATGTTAAAAAGTAACTATAAGCGTCAAATGTAGCCTAGTGGAATAAAAGTACGCATTTCCCTTGTAGTGGAGCAGAAGTATAGAATAGAAGAATAAAAATACTCAAATAAAGTACAAGTATATCAAAACTGCCTCTCTCTTCTTCTGTGTTACATTTTAGGCCATGCTTTATTAGTTAAGTCAAGGATACATCGAATTAGGGAAGCAAGATGCTCTCAAAATGCACTATACTGTGACCTCATGCATAGATTTTAACTTTAACTTTTGGTGACAGGGGGTAATCTAGAGTAAGTGTGCACAAAATAACACATTCATTTAGGGTCTCTGCTTTCATATTCTTCAGGATCAAAGGGGGCTGGAAACATCAGACGTGACATGAAAGCAAGGAAACAAGGACCGAATGTTGCACAGTCTATCACGATATAATGTAGGCTAGGAAAGTATATGCCACAAAATCTGCCTTGCTTGTGAGCAGGATTTGCGGCTCTAACCGGATCATGGTTGCATAAGTTTACAATCCTGATGTGATTTAAGGTGGTGTCTTTGAAGTCAGGCTGGTGATAAAGCTCCCACTGACTTTCTAAGAGGCAGAGCAGTTCGTGTGATTATTATCCACATTTTGTATTCTAAAATGAACATAAAAAAGTATTTCTAATAAGAAAGTGTCTTTGCGGTGAAAGCAGGGATGAGATATTCCCTCCATTAAAATGCAAAGATGACATTTCGAAAAGTCAAACAGAAGGTTTTTCTTTTCTTTAATGAAGGAAAACAGGAGAAGGCTTCAGCTGTTATGGCTAATGTTTTCTCCAGGGTGTAATTTTGTATTATTATATTTTTTTTAACGGTATTTTACAAACATGTAATAGGCTACAAAGTCTTAGCCTACAGATGAAAAGCATGTAAACACACAACATTAATCTATTATCTTACTGCATGTCAAATATGTTGTCTATGCATGCAACAAGCTGCATTTTGTGTGCCTTTGTGTTTGTCTTTATTACTATTATTATATTAGTTTTACTAGCTTGTGGGCTTGGATGTAGACAGGCTATACACTCCCCCTTATTATTTTTTAAGATGACAACAAGCAGAGGAGAATGTAATTACAAAATCTGCAACTGAGATCAAAATCATCTTTAAAAAGCCTCACACTTAAGAACAAGAAGAAGAAAAAACATCAGGATGACAAAGATATGAGTGACATAGAAATAATAGATTACAGCAGAGCACAACATGGTGAAAAATGCTTACATAAGTGGTAAATGACAGGGCTAAATAAACAGATTTAATTAAAGGTTGATGAGTGGAAGTGAGAGTGGGAGGGAGCATGTGAGTGTGTTTGTGTGTTTATGTGTGTGTGTGTGTGTGTGTGTGTGTGTGTGTGTGTGTGCGTTGAACTTCAACAGAGGGTACTTGAATCACAATTGATTCGTAGGAAGCCTTTATTTTTGAATGACCTTTAAGGTGTCATTTCAGATTTACTGCTATTGTGGTTTTTCAACCCACACACTCTGCAGCAGAATCTGTGACATATTTCTGAGAAACTGCAGACATATTCACTCAACTTTATCTAGCTTGTGGTTTTAAGCTCTGTAACATGTGGACAGAAATGCCCTCTCAAACAGCTGAGCTAAACCTGAATGAGTTTATAATTTCTGTGAAAACATATCCCTTAAAAGGTTTTCCCCACTCTTTCGGAGTCAGAGATGAGACACTAACTCTTGCTCGACTCCACTATCCACTAATCTCAGGAAATCAAATTCTCTAAATGACTTTTGATCCTTTTTTGAGCAGTGCAATTTGTTATATTATGACAATTTTGAATCTTTTAAAAAAAACTATTTGGGGGCATTTTATGATAGGTTACTATGTTTTGATGTTAAAACTGACAAGCTCATATGTGCATTGAAATGGGGTTTGGCAGTGGTGGAACATAACTAAGTATTTAGTACAATTTTCATTTTATGCTATTTTATACTTCTAATACACTACACTTCGGAGGCATACTGTACGTTTTACGCCATTACAATGATTTTGAAGCTTTACTAATTGCTTAACAGAATAAGAAAAAAAACATTATTAACTATGTGTCACAACTAAGATATTATGATGTATCATTTTAGGGTAAGCTACCTAGCAGTATGTCATGCTGTCATGGCAGCAACTGGATTGAAAGGCACAAGACTGGAGAGGATGGATGACTTTCATGTTCCTTAGGGAATACAAAGGTCTAAGTAAGTAAGTATATAAGTAAGTAAGTACCCAGCAGTATGTAAAGTAATTAAAATTGGCTCCACATTTACCAGCTGCAACATTAAAGTAATGAACACATGACTGCGTCAATAATTATAATCCAATAATATAATAAATGTTATTCTGAAATGAGCCACAATACATAATCTGTACTTTTACTTTTGGTACTTTAAATAGTATATATTTTAATGCTAGTACTATTGTACTTTTACTTAGGTAAGAATTTGAATGCAGGACTTTTACTTGTAACAGAGTATGTCTACACTTTACACTTTTACTTAATTAAAGGTGCTGTAGGTAGGATTGTGAAGAGTCAGGACTTTGATTGACATGCAGTTAGACAACCCCCCCCTGGCCCTGATTGGTGCATCTGAAAAGGGAGCGGTGGATTTTTGCAAACCGCACTACAGGCTGTAGGTGGTGCCAGAGGAGCCGGATTTTTTTTTTTAAATGACCTGCTTCATGTAGTTATACTAGAACATAGGGGCAGTTTCAGCAAATGTGACAGAAAGTTAGTTTCATAAGTCTTACCTACTGCACCTTTAAGTGAAAGATCTGAATTCTTCTTGCACAGATTTTTGGTTGCTGTAATCATGCCGTCCTTGCTGGCTGCAAAACGATTTCAATGTCAGTAATGGGAGACAGAATCCACAGTCCTCAATTTGTGTAAAAGTGACTTTGAAAATGTACCTAAAGCTATGGTGACGTTTCAGCAGTCGGATTCTGATAAATGTTCCTGAGTTACATTATTTTCAGCGCAACATACATTATTTTCAGCGCAACATTTCCTATTTGTGTTAGTATCTGTCTGCTGCAGCTCAGCAAGGAAACACTGTCTGTGGAAACATAATTTTTTACACAGAACGAGGACTGTGGATTTTTTCCTTCATCACTTATACTTTGTATTAAATTTGCTTTAGGAAGGGATCTCTTTGCAGCCAGAATGGACAGCAGGAATGATTACAGCAAACTCTGTACATATGGGAACATCAGTATTGTTTTCAATGGAGAGCGACAGTGGAGCGATGACAGAAAATGAGAGGAGAGAGAGAGAGTGATGAGGAATGATGTGAACAAAGGTCCCCCACCCAGACGTCAACTGCTACCACACACACACACACACACACACACACACACACACACACACACACACACACACACACACACACACACACACACACACACACACACACACACACACACACACAAACACACAGGCATACAATAATTAAGGTCAGTGTTGTATAAGTGGTACCCATATATGAGTTATGTTAGGCAATATGGTGTATGTTTTACAGCTGCCAAGATTCACTAACCTAACTCACAGCCAAATTAACCCACTGTGGCCTTAGGGCAAAGATGAGCTGTGTGCAGTGTGTATGTAGTGATTTACCTGTCACAAGGGTCAATCAAGTTCAGTGTACTCACCAGGCTACACATGGCAGTGTCATTATATTTTGCCTGGAGTCCCATATCCAACCTGTCCTGCTATGCTGGGATATTACTTAAATTGGCCACCGGTTTGTGGTGTTTGTCAAATTAGTTTGTGATCATTTTTATTAAACTCAAATACACTTTTAGGAATATGTACCATGTTTGTAGACTGATGATCAAACTATATTGCCATTTTATTTCACTTTATTATTCGGTCTGACATTGTGTTCATGTTAGCCATTTTCTGTCTACCCTAACCTAATCAGTAGTGAGTGACATATCTATTCCACCGACGTCACTTTAAATCAACTAAAGTTGTGGTAGCAGTTGCTCTGAGCAGTTATTGTTCTTTAAGTCAGTGAAACAAATATGCCAAGATTAGTTATTTCTGTAAATTTAACTCTGTCAGGCTCTATAGCTGAGTCAGTCTCATCCACACATTGGAGAAACATCAAATAATACAGTTATATGCCGTTCAAATGAGTACAGATTTAAAATACCTACCATTATCAAGCCTGGATCCCTCTGCTGTCTAGTTTGATTTGCTGTAACACAATTGAATAGTTGCAAAAACACATCTTTTAGTAGATAAGAGATATCTTTTGATTTTGATGTCATATATGCAGCTTTTAAACATTTTGAAATGTTAAACATTTTACAAAAAATAATCCTTGGTTTGACTCTAAACAGCCACCACAGGAGGGCGCTATACTCCACAATTTATGATGAGTTGTTATCTTGCTTTTAGACAGTCCCTCCTCTCTTCCCTTTTACACACACACACACACACACACACACACACACACACACACACACACACACACACACACACACACACACACACACACACACACACACACACACACACACACACATGCATGCATGCATGTGGATGCTGGAGTGCACAACAAAAGCTCTCTTCTCCCACAATTTCTTTCTTTTTCTTCAAAGTACATCATAGCTGTTTACAGTCAAAAGGAGCAAAATGGGGAAGTCACAGACTGGGCAGAGTCAGGAAGTGATTAAAAGAATGGAATTTAGTCAGGGTGAGGGATGAGTGGTGGAAGAAGGGGAGCTGCAATTTAAGGTAACAGCAGGCTGACCATTAGCATCTGTCAAGTAAGCGTGTTTGTGTGTGAGTGTTTGTTTACTGATCCAACTTGTGTGCATCTTCGCAATCATCCTGTTTTAGAGCAGACAAAGAAATTGAAGCGAGGCCACAACGGATAGACGTGTTATAGAAGGAATCCGAAATCAGGAAGGTTGGATAAAGGCCTCACTTAAAAAGGAGCACAGGTGAAAAAAAGAAAGAAAGAGTCTGATTGTAATGTTAGTGGTTCAATAAACATTTTCTAGGCTGTCACACACACATAAAAGCATACATACACACATAGAGAGGGGAGCTCACATTTTTGTAACCTGCTCAGACAGTCGTGTTATTGCTCTCCTAATCATGCGTGAGATTAGGTGGCAGCACACAAGCAAAAACCTCCTGTTGACACGTCCTATTCCATTTTATCACACACACGTACGCACGCACGCACGCACGCATGACGCACGCACGCACGCACGCACGCACGCACGCACGCACGCACACACACACACACACACACACACACACACACACACACACACACACACACACTGTTTTACCTGGTTCTCAAGTGAATAGAAACTGCTTTCAGGCCAAATGGAGAAATGAATAGTGTGGTTTATCACTCTATAATTGTAGGGTGGGGATGGAAGAGGAACAGAGACATGGCTGTGAAAGGGATAAAAGTTTTTCAGAGTTGCGGAAGTGTAACAGATAAGTAAGAACAAAGAATAAATTGATGGCAATTTAGTGAGAGGAGCTTTGCTGGCTGCCTCTCTCTGGTCTGGTTCTTTATTTAAAAAGAGCTTGTGGGAGGAAGAGGGGTTTGACTGGGATGAAAGGAAGAGCTGGAGTGAATCTCAGCTGTGGAGACAAGGAGGAGGAAGTCTCACTCTCAGAGGTGACACTCATAGAATTTGTGCCAACCATTTTACATCACAAGGGTACGGAAATGGCTTCACTTATTACATTTGGGACTCTAAGTTGATCTCAATGAGGTGTTCCAAGCACGTCCAGCTGGGAGGAGGCCTCGGGGAAGACCCAGGACTAGGTGGAGGGATTATATCTCCACCCTGGCCTGGGAACGCCTCGGACAATAAGCGGACAAAGATGGATGGATGGAGTTTATCTCACATGATCAGAGAAGTGCTGCAAATTAGGATAATTACTTCATCTTCAGTTATTTCTTGGTTCCCCATTGTTTGCTCTCGATGCTACTCAGATCTCAAACCAAACACATATGTACAGAACCAGAATCCAAATTCTGACTTGGTGATTTTGGCGCAGGCAAATTCAACAGGCACACATGGTAAGGTAAGATAAGATAAGATAATACTTTATTGTCTGTTACACAAGGGTTACAGAAAATTGTCTTAGACAAGGCTCCAGTCACAAAGAGACTCAACACTTTGTACAAAGGCAGAGCACAGGGCACACAAGAGAATACATTTCACTGCATATACACAAGATTAAAAAACATTAAATTTACAAGAATATACATTTTAAATTTTAAACTACTCAATATTTTTACATCAACAAAGGGTGAAATGACCACATGTAACCTGAGAGGTGTGGCTCATAGAGATGAACCTACAGATAATGATCGCCTGACTTTAGTTTCTCTTAGCTCTACAAAGCATTTTAGTTTCTTTAAGCTATTTTGGTTTACTGCCCACATTATACTGTTTTGGTTCAGTCTAACCGCTCTTATTAGCGTTTTTTGTAGATGCAGCATGCAGCTGTTTACAGTGACTAAGCTCAGCTAAATCCACAACCTGGTCAGCACCAAACAGCTAACAAACAAAGTTAACAACTAGCTGGTGAACATAGTGGAGCGTGTAGCAGTTAACGAGCCAGATATCTCCCTCAGGAAGTGGAGGAGACCAAAACAGAGCTAAAATGAGGGATAATACTGGATTTACATTATTTAGGTGGACACAAACACAACTCAAAATTACTGCATGTGTTGCTTCTTATCTACTGGATGTATTAAATAAACCACTGTTTGCTAACACGTTCACCATGTCAGCTTATGAGGTGTGAGGTACAACCTTAAAATTATTCAGAATCTGGCTTCATTGATAGCAAACAAGTGTCATAATATCATAATGTGTCTGCAATGACAATGCCAAAATAAAATCTAAAGCTAAAGATGTGGCTGGATGACATTTTATACTGAGCTGGTTTATGCAACAAATTCTGATATGAACCACTGAAGCCACACGAGCATAAGGATATCTCTTTGGTACTGTTTTTCCCCACTTACAGGTCAGCATAGAGGGGTAAAGCACGTGAATATTCTGGGAAATATGTTGGCCTTGGATTTGCATGTAGTTGTTAGCAGTTGTTCTCTCTCTGTGTTATATATGAAACACAGTCGTCAACATGGACATTTTATTGACAATAACTACATATAACTTCTAATAGAATACACACACACACAAACACACACACACACACACACACACACACACACACACACACACACACACACACACACACACACACACACACACACACACACACACACACACACACACACTTACACAGAGCTGAGCATTGGATGATGATAATCACAGCCTGTGATGGCACTCACTGCCACAGTCATTTTATGACTCACTTCCAATTTCCCAGGCCTCTGACTCTGCAAGACAAAAGGCAGTTAGCATACAGTTTGAAAAACAACTGCCTGTGTTATTCCCATCTCTTGTCCAAAACTGTCTCTAGCTGCAAGATACTGTACTTACTATCTATCTATCTATCTATCTATCTATATATATATATATATATATATAGATAGATAGATAGATAGATAGATAGATAGAAAGAAAGAAGGAAAACTGAGCCTATACAATCCAATCCAACCTTAAAACAGCTCTGTGTTGTTTCACTGTCTTTCATCACTCAACTGAGTGAAAAAGCATACACCACACACACACACACACACACACACACACACACACACACACACACACACACACACACACACACACACACACACACACACACACACACACACACACACACACACACACACACACACATATGCAGGTGTACACAACCATAACCAACCAGGATTGCAATAATTCAAATTTGTTTGACCACTAGGGGGCAGCAGATCAAGATGTAAACACAACATGCACATACACACTATAATCACCTTATAAAGTTGTTTTGGTGAACGTGTTAGCAACATGTTGCCTGTTTACAAATTCAGCAACACGGAGCTGTTACAGGAGACATGGAGCAACATTTGCATCCATTTGGAGTCTCTGGTGTTTTTAGCCACCTAGCAAATTAAGTCTAATTTTTACTCTTGTTTTTGCTCTCACATTTATTGTTAATATATAAATATTGACAAGTGCAGCTTTACATGTGTTTACTGTATATAACTGTCCACCACAACAGTGTGACCCGAAAACCTGATCAACAGTTTATGTCACACAGTGGTATTGTTTTTTAAATAAATCAGTTCAGTGGTTTTCAAAAGAGTCGGTTGTTTAAAATTGTTTGTATAGAAACATAGAACAGCTGGTTCTGCAGCCAGGATTCAAAGTTTAAATGGAGAGCATGTTTATGATTATTCCATAGAGATGATGAGAAAGAAAAAAAACGTTTCTGTGTTGCCACTTCATTTAACTGAAAAATGGCTTTCAGGCACCACTGGATCTAGATGTCTTGCTCGTTCTGACTGGATGGACCTGATGAATTAATACATTTTTCATCCAAACACAACATTTGAGACAAACTGTTAAATTTAAAAGAAGGGAAGGACCAGAAAAACACATAAGTCCAGTTAACTGAATCTTTTGGTAAACCACTTTTTCTTTAGATCAACACCAGTAATCTATATTGGAACAAACCTTAAACCTAGAATGCTCACTTCCTATTCTGAATGAACATAAAATATATGTCCCACATAATGCAAATTAACTTATTTGTATGAATATGTGCAAAGACATGGCTGTATCGAATTTGAATGGATATCTTCAAACAGAAGTTACACATTCACTACTATCATCAACATACTCTTCATCCCATATTAGTGTAATGTTGGTTACTCTTAGCGTTAGCTATGAACTTGATAGTTACTGAACGTGTCAATGTGATATATCACTTCATCATCATATCATTCTGACAATCTTAACCCTCTGAGGACGAAAGATGCACCGGCTCATCGAAAACATTGTTTGACAAAACTCCTACTCAGTAAGTGATATTACAAAATTTTATTTCAGACATTTATTTACTTTTTTAATCATATAACCTAAGACTCTGGTAAACTAATTTCAAGCACTGAAACAATTCGTCCAACACATCATAAGTTAAGGTTTGTTTTCTAAAGAGATTTGAGGAATTTCACTAAGCCAACATCAACTTTTCAGCTTTAGCGCCAAATTATCTCTTCACACATTGTTCTAGGAAAAATGTGGGCGTCACTATACGGAAAGCGGAGTTTGTTTTGAACATTTAAATATGAAACACATGAGGATCAGTTGTATGCAAATACCTTAAAAAAGGTACATTTAAGAAGATATGTGAAAATGCCCTTAGACCTCAGATGATTACAGTTTTTTACAGTCGCTAGGATACTTTTCTCAATACTTAGGTCACTTTTTCAAAACTCTTAACACAGTTCTCTTAACCAACTTTCAGCTCGGCACAGCTGTTCATTTCACATTCAAAATATATTGTATGTCCTTTATTTGCACTGAGTAATTCTAAAATACAAGAATTTGTATACACAGCATCCACTGATACAGATACAATAGGAATGCTAATCTACTCGGTCTTCTGCATTTACTTCTGTAATGTGCAGCTCAGTCAGATGCCATGCAGAATACAAGTTACCTGTTGGTTTGCCGGAAAACTCTAACAATAGATGCCACTGTTGAGCGTTGCAGATTTGGCTGCACTCTCTGACCAGCCTCTCTCATTGAGAGACCATGATTGATTACATGATCAATTACAGTAGCTCTAATCTCATCTGAGACGACAGCTCCTGATCTGTGTGGTGATGGCGCAGTGGATATGACACATACCTTTGGTGTGGGAGACCTGGGTTTGATTCCCACTGCAACCAATGTGTCCCTGAGTAAGACACTTAACCCATAGTTATTCCAGAGGCGTGCGACCTCTGACACATATAGCAATTGTAAGTTGCTTTGGATAAAAGCGTCAGCTAAATGACATATAATGTAATCTTCTTCTTCCACCACGCATATGAATTACTCGCCCCTTCCCAGCCACTCTTCTTCCTCTTTCAGCCACTTCTCCATCTCTGGCTGGGTCCATGTTTATGTCACAATACAAAACTATTCTGAGGTTGTCTACTTTTGTAATGAAATATGAAAGAGGAACACCTGTGTAGGTGTTCAGCCATAATGAGATTCAGCTGTGGTTGGTCCAATTGTTTTCATAGCATTTATTTATTATTATTATTATTATTTTTTTATTATGTTATTGTTTTGAACTTAAAGTTTTTTACAATCACTTTGCTACTAATTTCAGAACCTTGACGTGGGAGGTCTTTTCCCTCGTTGCATTGCAAGGGAGGATATCAGGTGTGATGTCAATAAAATATTGTGGCCAG
The DNA here is from genome assembly GCF_010015445.1 of Perca fluviatilis. Lineage (NCBI taxonomy): Eukaryota > Metazoa > Chordata > Actinopteri > Perciformes > Percidae > Perca > Perca fluviatilis. Next base: position 14,264,287 of record NC_053112.1, read on the forward strand.
ACAGAGAGGAGAGATTGGATGACCATTGCGGTTAATACATTTGCAGCATTTTTTCTTGCACATTTTGTACAGTATTTCCTGATAATTTTGCTGTTGTATATCTTTTTTTTCTGTACAAGCTTTTTTCTGTATTTACGGTTGGCTAGTGTGTACATACAATGAGAAAGTATAGTGTGTGCCAAAGCTGACATCAATACTATTCAGCTGCCTAAATACTGTATACAATGTTAGCAACGGGACAATATTACAGAGGGGTAACTATCACCCTTTTAGAGTACAGTGTCATTTGTCAAGACGTCTTTACATTTTGAATGTCTTGGTCTAAGCAATGATAAAGGAACATTTTGTTTTGGTGACAATGATTTATTCATTGATGGATTTATTTCCATTTGAAACAGGAGTTAATTATTTTGATTGATTAATCACCATTTGGAGGTCACATAGAGTGATGTGCTGAATGTACGACGTGGTGTGAGGATTGTACTTAGAGTTTTGACCATTATAAGTTTGTTTCAGTGAATGTGCCAAATCGATTGAGGAAAACACTAGCCAGTTGAGCAGTCTTTGTGAATGAAGCTCCTGCCATTCGTGCCTCAACAATGGACACTCTTACACAATCACTTTTCCTCTTGTCATCTTGATACAGAATCACAATCAACTGGGCCTGCTCAGCATTTTTTACATGCCACAGAGCTAATAAATGTAAATTGCTTAAAGTGGCTATATGTAACTTTCAGTTTGTGTTGATTCTAGCAGCCGCTTTGGACAAAAGTGTTTTTACCACACCTTCTATTTTTAAGGTCTTTTCTTTACAGTGCTGTATTGCCCACTGTATATTACTGAGTTAGCGTTACGGGGAGGTCTATATAGTCACAATGAATGTTTTACTCAGACAAAAAATCATTAATTTACAATAAGATAATAAGTTACAGATGCATCGTTGCATTTCAAGTGTTGCATACGGTAACGTAGCCTACTTTGGATGTCTCATGAGCTAAACCATGTATCACTGTCAATGTGTCACGAGCAGGGTGCGAACTACGGGGGAGCTAGGGGGAGCTCGGCTCCCCTTAATAAGACATGGGCTCCCCTGAAAACGTGATTTGTGAAATTTTGGGGGGGAGGGTCTATAAAAATATTGACAATGTGTCATTTTGACATGCAATTGAAGTTTTATGTAATGTGATCATCGTGGATTATTATGTGTAAAATTACAAAAATATCATTCATTCATGCATGACGGCGATTTAAACCTAATTCACTTCAATAAAGATAACTACAAATGCTATTCTTGTCATGAGCATCAAGGCGTGGCGGCGCTGCGGTGCAAATTCCACTCATGTTTAGTACATGTTAACTCAAAGATTAGTAAAAAAAAAAAATCAACGATGGAGGCCATTAATCGGCGTGCAAAGTCCTTGAAATCCATTCAGTTAGCATCATATAGCCATGGCAAAAAGAAAACAAGGCTTCATTTTGGATATACTAAGAAATTGTGTAGCGATGACGTTAATAGCACGACTGATTCACCTGGTAGCTTATCTTTGTAAGTCATTGTAAGTCGCAAGTTCACTGCCCTGGTGCAAAAAAAGTGGCCCCCCCAAAGGCCACGGTATAGTTCGAGAACTGGTCATGAGCCAAAGCATTGTTGTAGCTACCAACGTAGTAATAACTTAGATTCATATGGCGCATTTCATGAAACCCACAAACACTTTACACAAGTAACATTACAGGGGGACAAGGGAAAAGAAAATAATGTTTAATGTAGGCTACTGACATACAACCACATTGCGCATTGTAAAGTTATTTTATGAATGAAATAGACAAATTACATACCTGAGGACCAATTCAGGATTGGGTTTTGAATCATTTACAATCCTGTAATTGTCTCCATTTGTTAAAAGGCCCGTTGTCTTTCACTTTCTCTTTTAGCTTTTAGTTGTTCTTCATTTAATTTCCTTCTTTCCTATGATGGTCCTGCCCCAGTATCAGCCATAAGTACAACAGCTAACTTCTAAAATAACATTAAAATACAATTAGGCCTTTATAAAGAAGTCTCCTGCTTCCTTTTAGGGACTGTTCATTATTTATTTAAGGGGCCACCAGAGTTTTGGGACCTTAAGTCATAATAAACCTGACCCCCCCTTTATCAGCAATACATTTTGGACGTTCTCCAATCATGTTGGATGTTCTCCAACATGACTTCAAATACTAAGTTACTCCTTTAGTAAACTAGTATTCACATGAAAAATAACAATAAAACATTGAGACCATTCAACAAAGCACATTGGGTAATTCAACACTGGTTGCTATGGACTTGTCACTAGGCTTCCTCAGTCTTTGTATATTTTAGCATAGGTAAAGCTGCCAAAGTAGCCTGGTTGACACCAGACCCTTCTCAGTTGTAACTGGGAGCAAATCTCAAATTTGCTGGAAGTTCGTCAGGGTTTACCCAGGCTACTGCCAAAGCTGAACATTATCCAAAACTCCATTTCTCAGATGAGCGTCAATTTGGGAGCTTGCATGCTACCACTCCTTCCTTCTCAACTGCTGAAAAACACTAGTGCAAACTGGCTATTGGAATACTGGCCCGCTGTAGGGTGTCCGGTAAGAACTAAAACCAGAGATGTCTGACTTGGGATCCAGGAAGATTTATTTATGACTTGAACATAAGTTGGATGTGGTTCTGAAATATAAGCAAAATAATGATGTACTTTAATAAGCATCTGAATTACTATGAACAGTATTCACCAAACAAAATGCTATAGCCGCCAGCATATAACAAATAATACTAAGAGTTACATCAATCTGTCAGTAATAATCAACATAAATGTAACATATTGCTCAGTACACAAACGAGCCACATCGATTACAGCACGCGTATCTGTACACGGTACAAACAGTGTAATACACCTTTAATCGCTGAGCACGTGGCTTCACAGCGCTAGTCTGTTTACTAGTGTTTACACGTTACTAGCAAATTGCCCTCACAACGCAAATATCAACAAGTAATGTTAGACAATATATCAGCTATGCAATGAGAAATACAGCAGCAGCAACCTTATCAAGACGATAATATAACTCTCTCCAAATAAACGTCACGTCGTAACAACATTAACATAACAGCTTTACATCCTAGCAGAACACTTATTGAAATATGAATAAACGTAGTTGTAACATTTACACAGATAATGGGGCAGTAGAACCTGTGACTGTTTAGCAAGCTACGGGATAGTTTACACTTTACACACCTCAGTGCTCTGTAGCTGTGGAAGCACTGACGCCTTTGGTGCACTGAGCTGAGGCATGTTGTTGACCCGCAACAGTGGGGTTGCATAGCGGTTGACACCGTCGATGTTCAGTCTCACCGTCTTAGCCTCCAGTAGGTCTATCGCCTGCTGGTCCTGACGTGACCTTGTACTGGCCTTCGCGTTGCGCCATGGTAGAACGTCCATCTGCCAAAGCCGCTCAACATGGCTGTACAACTCTTCTGGCGGGGCCCGTATAGAGGTGAAATAGCATTGCGGTGCATTGAACCAATACTGCAGTTCCTGAGCTGGACCCTGAAGCGTCCATCCTAACCTGGTCTTTATGGCTGCCAGCCCGCCAGGTGGACCAAGTCGGACAGGTTCCATTGGGGTAATAAGATGGGGGTAGTCAGAACCGATGAGCAGGACTGGCTGCGCTTTTTCTATGTTCTGTAGAGGAAGCCCTCGGAGGTGGCGGTACTTCCTCTGCAATACACTGACAGGATGTGTGTGTTCAGCCAGTCCAAGTTCTTTGGCTGTGAAAGCTCTCTTTATCTCGTAGACTCTGTGTGGCTGGGATGCAGGAGACAGCGTAAAGGACACTGCCGCCCCATTAAGGACCTGGAGATCTTGGCGCACAGTTCTGAGGGGCAAGTCCTCGGGTTGGCCTTCAAGTCCGAGTTCTTGGGCAGCAGAGTGCAACAGAATTGTCCTCTCTGAGCCGTCGTCCAGGACAGCATACGACTCCAAGGTACAATCTCCATTGCGCAGTAAAACTTTGCTGACCTTTAATAGCACCTTTCGTCCTCCAGGTGGCCGGTCAACATACAGTACTTCCTGTGCTGTATTCAGGAGACAGGAGTCTGCTTGTGGGACTCTATCTTGGCTCTTGTCTGCCTTCTCTGGAGCCATGCTGTTGAGCTCGTGGAGGACGAGCAAGTGTCTCTTGTTGCAGCTCTTGCAGGTCATCTTGAGATCGCACTCTGCTGCTATGTGGGCTCGCCCACAGCGCCAGCATCTGTTATTATCTTTAATCCAGCTCTGTTTCTGGACTGTGGTTAACTGCTTGAAATTGGGGCAGTTGTTAAGGGAGTGCTTCCCATGGTCACAGTATGGGCAGTACTTCTTCCCTTTCTCTTGGCTAGCAGGAGCTGTGGGCTTGATTTCAGGCAGTGAGTGTTCGGTACCCAATAGGATGGTAGCTGATTTCCCTGAGGGCTTGGTCGGTCTGCTTGGTTCCTTCTTGGGGCTGACCTCTTTGCGGGAGCTGAACCTTGTTGTGTCAACCTGCACCTGGATCTCAAACTCCAGCCAGTCGGACAGATCAAGGAGAGTAGGGATCGGGACACGATGAGGATGGATGGACCTGCGAAAGCTAGCCCTTAGGTCATGTGGTAGCTTCCCTAGGAGACTAGAAACATGGGATCCACATTCCAGCTCCACTAGACCCTTCGTCCCTAGCTGCTCCAACATGCTAACGAGGGAACGGACTTTCAGGGCAAAGGTCCGAAATGCCTTCACGTCCCCACTGCCAATATTGGGTCCATCCATCAGTTCGACGATCCGCTGGAGTGCCAACTGGTGAGGTTGTCCGAACTGCTGGTTGAGGGCTGCCATGGTGTCTGAGAATGGGTGTGGTGAATTCATGTACGAGTCAGCTATTAACAAGGCTTCCTCAAGTTTGAGATGGTCGCACAAGATTTGGAATTTAAACCTCTCTGTTGCGTCTACAGGAAGGATGTTGTCCAGTGCCATCTTCAACCTTGAGAATTCCCTTGGGTTTGGATGGATGAAGTCCGGGATCGTAGGGTTTGGTCCCCTGTATGACCACTCCTGACCACCGACGGGGCTCTGAGATCGGTGTCTGGAGTGACAGTGCTGGGGGGCACCATATCCTCCTAGCTGGTATCTGTCCTCAGGAGAGGTGGTGTGATGTCTCTCTGGCCACCCACTGTACTCATAAGGGTCAGCATAATGTCTTTCGAACGAGCAGCAGGTCACTGGGGAGCGGGCACAATGTCTCTCTGGCGTATGGCTATACTCGTAGAAGCGAGTGTGACGTCGATCCGGTGAGTCGTGGCGTACTGAGGAGTAGACGTGATGTCGCTCCGGCGGACGGCTATACTCGTAGGAACGAGCGTCACGTTGATCCGGTGAGTCGTGGCGTACTGAGGAGTAGACGTGATGTCGCTCCGGCGGACGGCTATACTCGTAGGAACGAACGTCACGTTGATCCGGTGAGTCGTGGCGTAGTGAGGAGTAGACGTGATATCACTCCGGCGGACGGCTATACTCGTAGAAACGAACGTCACGTTGAAATGCGGTAATTTCGTGCCGGTACTTGTTATACCTTTCGTAGGAGTGAGCATTATGTCTCTCTTGTGGGTCCTGGGGTGCTGTAGAATGGACACGATGTCTCTGAGCAGGCGGACGATAATCCATTCCTGATATGGATTCACGTGGCTGTGGGTTACGGCTATGCGGTGGGTCAAGGTTATCCAAAGAGTTACCACTAGGGTGACGACTGGCTCGGTGAGGAGTGGGCATTTCGACAGCTTCTGGATGAGGGGCTTTCATCTGGTCGTCCTCCCGGTGTATGACCGACGGAGATGGGTCGGGCTGAAGCTGCTGAACCGCCTCTCCCAGGTGTTTTATCTGTGCATGGAGCTCGTCAGTCTCCATCGTACTCCGTCGAGTGAGTTGTTCCAGCCTGTATTCACTCTGCCGGGTCTTGCGGTTGAGGTCATAGACATGGAGCAACTCCTCCATGTCTTCATGCGGCTTTACCACCTGATTTCTAGAGGAAGGGAACAGCAGGTCTCTTGAGCTGTCCTGGCCATCATCATCTGAAAAGCATGCTGCTATCTTTGATGATGATCTCCATCCACTGAGGACATAGTCCTGAAGGTGTGTGGGAAGGGTGATCTGCCTCTTGGCTCGCACAGCTGAGTCTGGCTGTCTTCTCTGGGGGTCTGACATCTCGCACTACAGTAGACCCCTATCCGGCTCGAAGGACCATGAAAAACACTAGTGCAAACTGGCAATTGTAATACTGGCCCGCTGTAGGGTGTCCGGTAAGAACTAAAACCAGAGATGTCTGACTTGGGATCCAGGAAGATTTATTTATGACTTGAACATAAGTTGGATGTGGTTCTGAAATATAAGCATAATAATGATGCACTTTAATAAGCATCTGAATTACTATGAACAGTATTCACCAAACAAAATGCTATAGCCGCCAGCATATAACAAATAATACTAAGAGTTACATCAATCTGTCAGTAATAATCAACATAAATGTAACATATTGCTCAGTACACAAACTAAAAACGAGCCACATCGATTACAGCACGCGTATCTGTACACGGTGCAAACAGTGTAATACACCTTTAATCGCTGAGCACGTGGCTTCACAGCGCTAGTCTGTTTACTAGTGATTACACGTTACTAGCGAATTGCCCTCACAACGCAAATATCTACAAGTAATGTTAGACAATATATCAGCTATGCAATGAGAAATACAGCAGCAGCAACCTTATCAAGACGATAATATACCGAAAGTATATATCTGCCGTCTCATGCCTTCCCGGCTGCCGGCTGGTGCTATCCACAGCGCGAGTTTCGACTTTTCAAAATAAAACCTTGCTTCTGGTCAGCTATGTTTTCGTCCGGTGTTTTGGATGTTTTTGAACTAAACAGTATGGCAATCATGCTAATGAATAAAATATTTTTTTCAGCAGATATCTTAGTTACAACAAGATTGAGCTAGCAAAGCAGTTTTGTGTTGATATGGGCGAGCGGGATTTATTCAGTTTAGGAAATCCCACGGTCTCTAAGCTACAGGTCTGGCTGACTAAACAGGGAGGGACCCATCTGCTAGCGATAGGGGCCGAGACTGAGAGAGCTACATGGAGCTACATGGATAAATACGCACCAAACAAGCCACTTTGAAATTTTGCTCTTCTCATGAATACAAAAGTTGGGTGACCCTCCCCCCTATTTTCCTCCTGTGGTCCATTCCATAAATACCGAACGGTCCCTTACCTGGCTCAACTGGATACCTTTACACAGGCTTTTCCGGTGTTACAAAGAAATCTGTGACCCATCAGAATATGTTACTGTAGCGCCATCTACCTGCCGCAAATCATTCTATGACTGCGCGGGAAAAATCGGACCCGGGCAGAGGCCTTACTAAAAACTACATAAAAACTGTTAGTCTCGTTTGCTGTTAGAGGTCATTTAAGACAATTGTAGGAAAAATGACAAAGCTTCAGAAACATTAAAAAGTTACATATAGTCACTTTAATTGTACCATAAAATGCACAAATGCACATGTGTGGAAGCATATCTGGAATGTATGTTTCTCCACTAATTTATATATATATATATATGAAATTATGTAAATTCTCTTGATAACCCCAAGAAGGTCATGGGCCTATACAAAATAAATCTTCACAATTTTTTTTTATTTGACAGTATCATCTTACTGTATATGCAATAATATTTACAATAAAATCCAATACAGCAATTCCATGAACTACAACCTCGAAAATGACCACAGAGATTAATCAACATCATTCTGACAGAGCGTCAGCAAAAACTGAATTAAAGCATGGTCACACCAGAAATTGTCACAGTTAAGTTCAGCCACAACATCCTCATGAAGATAGTTGTTAGAAAGTTGGTATACTATACTTGCAGGGCTTGTTGGCAACCTACTGTAGCTAATGTGCTATCGCTAAAATGGTAGCCAGTTACAAAAGCTCTTGAATCTAGCTAGCTTAGTTAGTTAGCTAGCTCAGTCAGTCGATAATGGGACAATAGGTTGACAAAGTTAATTCAGGACTCTTGTTTCATAACTATCTGCAAACCATGCCTCTGTGGAGCAGTTTATAGGTCTACAGCATCAGAGCAACACAGCTCCACAGCTAATAGGTTATGATAGCTTTCTCTGTTTTGAACTCATTCTGACTCTGTGTTCCCTCAAAGGGCAACCCTGTCAAGACAATTTGCTATCAGTCCATCCTGATAACTGACTAGAAACTTGACAAAAGTATGGTATGGGTTGCATTAGATTGCACAGGTGTTAAATTTACTATACAGCATAAAATGAAATACATAATGTGAGCTTGGGCAAATCCCACTGACTGGGAACCACTGGAAACTCACAGTCACTGACTACATGGGCTGTGACAGTCTTTCCATCCGGTCGCTGTTTTTTGCAAATTTCACTTTGATCTGTCCTTTCGATGGCTATATGAGAGTTGATTCATGCACAGTAATAGGTCATGCATCATCAAGCAGCTGGATTGCCGTATGTGACGCAAAATGCCATAAAAACTCCATGAGTCATAGTTTGATTAAGGCATATACTTTATATCTAAAGTGCCCTTTAATAATGAGATTGAATCCTCTTTAATTCAAAGCCATGACCTTATTTGGGTTAAGCTAATTTGACCCTGATGTTTACATGTCAGAGTGAATCGTTTTAATTGGATTCATGTCAGAATATTGCTTTAAACATTGTCACTTTGTCCATTATACCTTCACATTGTGGGGGAGGAGGGTAACCAACTTATCAAGGTAGGTGGGTTTGTGTATTTGTGTCAAAGAGACAGAGAATAATTAAGACAGAAGTTGGGTGTTTGAGCGGTGGTTTAATGAACAGATGCTCATAAGTGTCGACGTGTACTTTGTATAGGCTTGTGTATGCGGTGTAGCTCAGTTATCTTCAGCTGGTGCATGGGCAAAGCATGAAAGCGACACTAACATGAAATCACTGTGCATTATTTATAAAGAACCAGTTGTTGCAGGTAGAAGTGTATAAATGCACACACAAGTATAGATGAGTACCTTCCCACTCAGTACATTAGTTGTGGCCATTCATTCGGATTCAGTGCAGATGTCAGTCAGTCAGTCAGTCAGTTACTTGTTTAGTTAAAGAGTCACTTTGATGTCAATCACTTCATCTGTTAGCCAATCACACTTACTCAAATGCTCACTTTTTAGCTATGCTAATGGCATTGCTCTACAGATAGTAATGTTGGTTGGTCTGTTGGTTGGTTGGTTGGTCCACACTAAAATATCTCAACAAATATTGGATGGATTGTCATGAAATTTGGAACAAATATCCATGATCCCAAATCTAAACGCTTCTGTGATTCCCTTGACTTTTCCTATAGTGCCACCATCAGGTATATCTCAGATTTGAAGATCAAGATTTGAAGAGACATTCATCATCAGTAACGAAATACCCACACAATGACTGCCTGCTAATCACCATGGTGATATAATGCACTGAGATAGGAATTAAATAATTGCAACATTACTAATTGCAAGATTAAATTTGTCAAGCACTGTGTGAGAAAGAATTTCTGGTCTTATTACATCATCACTTGTGTCTGTGTTTGGTTTCCTTTCTTCACCTCCTCTGCCTCTCCCTCGTAACTTCTCTGTTGATATGTCTCATTCTTTGTTATCAATCTCTCCTTTAGCATTTACATATTATGATCCTGCTTTACACTTTTCTCATTTAACTCCAAATCTGTCAACGTCCCCAAGTATAACTACCAAACTAGCTTCTCAGTTAAAGCCTGAATTATATGTCTGAATCATGATGTGTGGTGGTCCCACAGTGGACATGCAGTATTTAATAGCTTAAGTATTTGTGTTTAAATTCTTTCATTCACTTTTTGAATGATGGACTGTGATATAGAGCGGCAATCAGTCGGATCTCACTCACGCTTTTTCTCAATTTATGTGTGCCTAGTTTTCAGAAATGTAGCTAGGTAGCTGACTAGCAACAGTATGTATGAAGATGGCATCCCTATTTATAATCCCAACTGTTAAAATGAGTAAAAGAGGTCGGGAACCAGGTAAGCAGTCTATTACACTATTGATGAACTAAAAAAATCATCAGCAAGCAGTAAGCAGTATGCTGCTTGGTACCTTATGACAATAGTGTTTTTTTTTGTTTTGTTTTTTATCATTCCTGTTTATTGTATATTAAGCAAAATCCTGTCTAGTGCTATATCAGGCATCTTTGAAGTTTCCATTGCCATATGATCAAGGCTTTAAACTAAATACTCTTTGAGCCATGCCTCTGCTGCTCTGTATGACCATAATTCATCTTGCTTTGTGACGCTCTGTTATGAGTTAAGACAAGTATTAAATAGAAACAATACAGAACTTTTTAATAGTGGCAGTCAAGAACACAGGAACAAGAAATGCTACCTTAAAGAAATTGAGGGACAAAAATGAATCATTCAGGTTTTGTTGTTTCCCCCACACGCTGGTTTTATCATTTTCACCAGATAAAAGGTAAATAAAAGCCCTTTTATAGTATAGCTTACATTCAAATCGGATCATCTATCTGTGTGAGGAAAAGAGAGAACAGAGAGGTGAAAATTCATGGTAAAACTCTCTCTCTCTCTCTCTCTCTCTCTCTCTCTCTCTCTCACACACACACACACACACACACACACACACACACACACACACACACACACACACACACACACACACACACACACACACAGTTAATCTCATATGGCCTTGTGTTGTTGTGTTGAGGGAGGATTCACATGTAGCTTGAGTTTAGCCTTGAAGGGAAAGGGAAGGAACTAGAGAAAAAAAAAGGGAGAAATTAGAAATAGGGAGAGATGTGAGGGTTTGGGGGCTGTTGCTATGGTACTATTATCAATAGTATGGTGCAGTATTTCAAAACTCTAAGTAACAGACTCACAACTGATCATACTTTTAAATCAATAAATCGTGCATTCAAAGAAACTGATTCTCCTTTTATTTGGCTTGTAAACATCTTTCACTACAAGACCAATGTTTCTGTATCTGGTGAAATACAACGAGTCCATTTGTTAAGTCACCTAAACATATTATAGTGCAATTCTTTCAGTTAAGTTATTGTAACAATCACTTAGTCCAAGACCAAACAATGTAAGATACATGTTTCAAAATTACCCTTTGAAGTGCTAAAGATGATCTAAGAATAGTACCATAGCGTACTATTCAGTGTTATTTCCAATTTGACAATAGTACACACGCACACACACACACACACACACACACACACACACACACACACACACACACACACACACACACACACACACACACACACACACACACACACACACACACACACACACGCAGATGCAGTTCATTTTATACGGCCTTGTTGTATGGCCTTGTTATCACACATGGACTGCAAACCTGAACTCATCTAGACATTACCTAGCAGACCTGTATGTGAGAACACATGTCCAAAACCGGAAGAAAACAAACATCCAAAGGTAAAGAAGAAGGGGGATTTACATAAAGACAGCAACGAAAAGGTCTAACTGGAGAGATGAGGAGATTTAGGAACTTCTTCAACATCGATAAGGCCCAGCGCCGAAATCATCAGATAAGGAACAGCAAGAGGCTTGGTTGTTTATGACCAAATTACAACCCGGCTACACGACCGTGGTGTAATCTGCCTCATGTCCTGTCTGCTGCACGCTTTACCCAGTGCCACCCCTCACCTAAACCAGAGTATTTTCAGAAAATGAGAACACATTGTGTGCTGCATGTGCGAAAGGGCAATGTCCTACTCACCTACTCACCCAAACCCTTGTAACCCTGTAACCACTGTCCCAAAAATCTACCTTTTCGCAATAGGGGCCACAACACATGCATGCACGCACGCAAACACACACACACACACACACACACACACACACACACACACACACACACACACACACACACACACACACACACACACACACCACACACACACACACACACACACAACACACACACACACAAACACACTTATGTCTTCTTTGTCATATGAACAAACTGCACAAACAAGACATAAATCTTGGTTGGTTTTCATTTTGTTGTACAACTCTATGAGTGTGTTTCTGCATATGTGTGTGTATTTTACAGTTTTTTCCGATTGCTAAACGACAGTGGGCACAACTGGAGTCACGTGTGCAGAACTCTAACTACAGTCTGCACTACCACCAGTCACCTGAGCTAAACAGTTCACATCACCTGCAAAACTCATTCAAAGCAACACAACTCTTAACACACGTCTCAAACAGTATGCACAGGCCTCACTGAGATAACACACACTGTCACTCAGAACACACTGAGGGTAAAAACACTAGCATCAAACACCAATACAGAAATTACAAACTTTCTCATCTTTACAGTTTGAACAATTTGAGTGACTTGACACTACTCAACAGTGTATTTAAGGAAAAAATATAGATTGTATTGCATACCAGTTTTTACATAAGGTAAACAAGAAGGAATGAAAATCAGCAGTTTTCTTCAATATGGTATTTTGTCTCTAGTAATTTATGGAATTACTGGGGAAAAAAAACTAAAGGTACATAACAGTACCAACGAATAGTGTGACTAATCCTGCCTCTCTCCAGCATCATGTGGCAAGTTTTCTTCATCACATTGGATGTCTGCATCATCTCTAAATAGAAATGAATGTGGTGTTTCTATTGCTTTCACCTCCATTACTTTCTGAAAAAAAGTAAGAACGCAGTTTTACTACAGTAAAGATATAGTATTTTTCACTTTTTTTGTATAGCTGTGTATATAACCTCAGACATTTTACCTGGACATATTGGTATCTTTGTTCTTTTACCTGTTTCTCTCAAACAGTACAGTGTATAATTGTTTCATTCTTATTTGGTGTTTGTGTACAAAAAAGGCTTTCTGAGCTTTCTCTATAAATACCGTATATATGTTCACTAATTAGTCTAAAACAAGACACCTGCATAGGCTTTCAGCTAAAATTGCAATCAGCAGTGTTTGATAGGCACCAGACTGAAATCTATTCTGTTTTGAATGTGTGGTTAACAGTTTTGACAGCAGTGTGTTAGCATTTGAACAAAGTGCTGTAAATCTACAGTGTTGTCCACGTTGTGGTTAAAGTCATGGGATAAGTGATAGATAGATAGATAGATAGATAGAGTTTTGAAAACTGTGTTCAAGCAATGAGAAACAAACTTGAGTTTGGTCCACATGAACTGCTGCTGTGCACACTGTAGTTAGAGTTTTGCAGATGTGACTCCAGTTGTGCCCAGAGTCGTCTAGCAATCGAAAAAAACCTGTAATTATTGGTGTGTAAAAGTGTGATCATTCACGTAAAGAGTTTACACACATGCTCAAAGGAAGGATTGATTATGTGCCATAAACTGACATCCAACACATTCTTGGCCTTGACATGCAGCCCGGGGACGAGCAGGAAATGAGATTGTGTTTTACTGGCATGTCACACAGGTGCACACAAATACACACGCACGCACGCACGCACGCACGCACGCACGCACGCACGCACAAATATGGCGGAGGAACCCTCATTTGTATCTGAGAGCTGAAATTCAACATTTGCTCATTAAAGCACTGTCAGAAATGTAATGCGATATATAGTGCAAAATTTATCATCTCATGCACCGTGTAAAAGGGAGAAAATTATCTGGTGCTGACAAATGTGTGTGTGTGTGTGTGTGTGTGTGTGTGTGTGTGTGTGTGTTTCTGTGTGTGGGCTTGGATTGCAACTTCCATTACAGGAGATATTCTTATTTGTCTGCTCTCTGTCACATTGTATTCAAATTTTAGTAATTGCAAAGTAAATTTAAAAATTAATTTGAGCTCGCTATTGCTTCAAAGCTATTTCCCAGTAAATTTAATACATTTTGTCCCCTGCTGCTTGAAACAATGTTTTACACCCATTTTGCTCATGTGAAGGTAAAATGAATCTTTTCACACCATTTTAGAAGAAATTGAAATGAAACCTAATTAAAAAGTACAGCTTTAGTGAGGATTTTTTCCTTGTCTCTAGAGATTTTCCCACTAATTCAGGGCCAATCAAGATGATGTTTAATGGATGAGTAAAGTGAGAGCAGAAGGAACGAAACTGTTTGTATTTTTCAAACTAACTTTTTCAAACTAAAGATGATTCACCTATTGATTATCTTGTGTTCCATTTAGTAAGATTGTAGCTTCCCTGTTCCATACTTGGCAGTGAGATCCAGGTAAGTCCAGTTTACAGTTTTTTTCGATTGCTAAACGACAGTGGGCACAACTGGAGTCACATGTGCAAAACTCAAACTACAGTATGCTCTACCTACAGTCACCTGAGCTAAACAGTTCACATCACCTGCAAAACTCATTCAAAGCAACACAACTCTTAACACACGTCTCAAACAGTATGCACAGGCCTCACTGAGATAACACACACTGTCACTCAGAACACACTGAGGGTAAAAACACTAGCATCAAACACCAATACAGAAATTACAAACTTTCTCATCTTTACAGTTTGAACGATTTGAGTGACTTGACACTACTCAACAGTTTATTTAAGGAAAAAATATAGATTGTATAGCATACCAATTTTTACATAAGGTAAACAAGAAGGAATGAAAATCAGCTGTTTTCTTCAATAAAGTATTTTGTCTCTAGTAATTTATGGAATTACTGGGGAAAAAAACTAAAAGGTACATAACAGTACCAACGAATAGTGTGACTAATCCTGCCTCTCTCCAGCATCATGTGGCAAGTTTTCTTCATCACATTGGATGTCTGCATCATCTCTAAATACAAATGAATGTGGTGTTTCTATTGCTTTCACCTCCATTACTTTCTGAAAAACAGTAAGAATGCAGTTTTACTATTGTAAAGATATTGTGTTTTTCACTTTCTTTTATAGCTGTGTACATAACCTCAGACATCTTACCTGGACATATTGGTATCTTTGCTCTTTTACCTGTTTCAGTACAGTGTATGATTGTTTCATTCTTATTTGGTGTTTGTATACAAAAAAAGACTTTCTGAGCTTTCTCTGTATAAATACCATATATGTTCACTAACTAGTCTAAAACAAGACACCTGCTTAGGCTTTCAGCTAAAATTGCAATCAGCAGTGTTTGATAGGCACCAGACTGAAATCTATTCTGTTTTGAATGTGTGGTTTACAGTTTTGACAGCAGTGTGTTAGCATTTGAACAAAGTGCTGTAAATCTACAGTGTTTTGCACGTTGTGGTTAAAGTCATGGGATAAGTGTGTAGAGTTTTGAAAACTGTGTTCAAGCAATGAAAAATGAGCTAGAGTTTGGTCCACATGAACTGCTGCTGTGATGACTGTAGTTAGAGTTTTGCACATGTGACTCCAGTTGTGCCCACTGTCGTTTAGCAATCGAAAAAAACTGTAAATATAAATGTCTGCCAGGTGACTCACACTAGTTGATAGCTTACATTTGCACATGGCTCTTTTTTCATGAGTACCTAAATAATATAATTATAAGTTTTCTGATACAGATTAATGAATCAACAACTGCCAGCCCATTAATCAAATCAGTTCCCATTGTATATCGTTTATCCCAATCAGCTGTAAATTGGATGATTAATAATAACATCATAAACTTTGTTTGTTTGTGTAGCACTTAAAAAAGAGGTTTACAAGGTGATTAATAAATAGAGGTGGTCAGACAAAGAAAATTTAAAAGACAGCAATAAAAGGTTACAAAGCTCAGTAAGACGCAAAGGCAATAAACCCAAATTCACATAAAAAAGGCCAAGTACAAGTAAGGTTTTAAACAAGACTTAATGGCCCTGCACATTACCAACCAATGGGGGATGATTTCCCTTTTTTTTGCTGATTAGATCTCTTCTAGTCTACTTCTACTTCACAGTCAGACTGGATTTCACTTCCCATTCATTTCTATATTGAACGGTGTAAGACATATTCACTTCCTGCCTCCTGCTGCTCTCTCTTTGCACAGAAGAGACTTAATCTGACAAAAATCTGGTTAAACTTTGAAATGCGAAATTACAGGGCTATCCAATGTCTAGCCAGTTTTAAAGAGGTGGTGGGACTGACCTCTAATTCAGCAAAAATTGATTTCTTATATTCTAGTTTTCAAACTGCACAGCACAGACTAATACAAAACAGCAGAGAACAAAATATGCTACTTGGCTGCAGTGGTTAATCACTGTAAATGATTTGCTAAAACACTGTGTGATTTACAACTTTGTTTATAACCTTGACCACAAGAGTAAATTTCACCATGCAAATTTTGGTCTGACTGCAGCTCAAGGGCTGTGTGAACATGTTTAGAATGATGACTGTGTCCAAAATCCCTCCCTACTTACTATACAGTGGAATATATTTACTGCCCACCATTTTATTTGAATGTCAGAAAAGTGCCCTCAAAGATCCCCACAATGAAATAGTGGTATGAAAAAAGAACTGTCCATGGCATGTACCTAAGAATCCCACAATCCCTCCAACCACCAATCAGCTTTGAGTCGTGATGTTATTCTTATTTAGCTCCACCCAACTTCAAGCAGTCTAGTTAGGGGTTTGGCTGAGACTGTTGGCTATTCATACATTATGACGGGAGCAATCGTCAAACAGTTTGTGTCCTGTACGTAGTTTTGATGCCTAAACAGTGAGTGTGTGTGTTCAGTGTGGTGATGGCTTGTGGAAAGAAGCTGTTCCTGAGTCTATTTGTCCTGGTCCTGATTTACCTGTAGCGCCTGCAAGAGGGCAGCAGGTCAAACGGGGTAGGCAGGATGGGAGCAGTATTTTATGATTGCCTTAGCTCTGCTGAGGCAGTGGGATGAATGAATGTCCTTCAGGGAGGGAAGGGTGCAGCCGATGATCTTCTGTGCAGTGTTGACCACTCTCTGGAGCTTCTTCCATTCTGCCTCAGTGCACTGGGTTTAGCTATGAGACCTTCTTTTGACTACAGACTTGGTTAAATATAATATGCCTTTAAAAGGTCTGGCTGTAGCATGTAGTTCATTTTAGCTAGATGAAATAATTTTAAAATTCAGCGTTTAGGTATATTAGTTTGACAAAGAAAAGGATGAAGATGGGCAACAACACTTTCTTAAATCCTAATTTTGCAAACACCCTTATGCATCACAAAAAAGGGAAATAATGAATTGTCTGCCAGCCATTTAAATCAGTGCTTATTCTAGTCCACTGGGCACAGACATAACACAGCTTGAGTCAATAATAGACACACTGACCTGGGCTGGAGGCCTAGGCCTCTCTTAATTATTACACTACTCATGCCTGCGTAGAGCAGGCTGAACTGTAGCCTGTGAGAAAACACAGAAACGCACACACTCAGAGAGCAATTTTTAATTCCCCACACACTGCAGTCCTTGTTCATAAGAGTGGAAGGTGAGCTATGCTGAAGATTCACAAATCCCAGAGCAAGCTGTTTTTCATCCCAGATGAGATGTTCAATCCTGGGCATCCATTCTTTCAGCAGCCCCTCCTCCCATTACCCTCACAAATCTAGTCCATATATCCTCCCCTCAACATTTGTAGCATTAACTGTCGTCGTACTGTTGTGTACTATCTGCACAAACAGGCTCTTCCTGTTTTTCTCTCCTACATATGCACATACTCCATACATGCACAGACTCACATTAGGATGATAAAGAGAGTTATACTGTAAATTATCTCATGTCAGCAGTAGGTCAGAAGCACGATGATAAAATCCTGTCTATGGTGCTTTTCTTTTTTCAGATTATTCCTTACAAATATATTCATGACTTCCCCACATAGCATTATTGGTATTATCATGTTATCTTTTAGGACCTCCTAGTATCTGCCGATGTAGCCTTGGCAATTATCCATCTTATGAATGAGATCAGACTATTCTCTTTAACAACAGTATATACAAGTACAACAGTTTATAAATTGAAAAAAAGGCTTTTAATATCAGTAATATTTAATTGCAGTCACCTGGGAAAATAAAGGCAATAATGAATATTAGACTATTTGTGGGTTTTGCTTAGGTTTGGTAAAATACAATACTCTTTCCATCACAAATGCTATTTGGATTTTCTTTTGCCCACAGACTAGCCACAGTTCTTCTGCCCACCCTCAGAGCAGCAGTCTTAGCAGTTTGTGAACTAGAGCGTGTGCAGTACCACATGTGAGGCTGAATAGCAGGGTATGAATTTTTTTTTTTTTAAACTTGAATTTATGTAAATTGTCATGCACATAAAAGGATGAGAGTGCTACCTCATGAGCAGAAATGCAAATGTGGTGCTTTTTAGTGTCAAATGTGTCACAGGAAGTCCCAGTCAGTATAGACAAATTTAATAGGAATGAAATTGTTGGAGGTCTTTAAAGCCAGCGGGCTGCAGTAACTCACTGTGCAGCTGCTTAACACACCAGTCCATGTTCAGTGGAGCCAAAGAAAAAAAGAGCTACACAAGAAAAGGATGTTCTGATGATGACTACAGGTAATGACATATATTCCTGCATTTTATGAATTCAATTTCATTGATAGCTGCTAATGTCAAATCCTTATGGCACAATGCAAATGGGAGGAACATTGCCACATAATGCACATGTAAAAAGCTTCAATTTAACCAAACCACAAAACTTTTTCTCATTAACCCCATGTGAAATGTGGCATTTTTGGCTCAGGCGGCCCACACCCACCGTGATTGGTCAGACACATTCCCTGCAGATAGTCCTCTTAAAATATGCGTGCATTCTATGATATGAGTTCTGTAGTGTTCTGCGTTCATGTGATAGTTTTGGATCCTTCAAGACTTATCTGTTGAGCTTACACTTAAATTATTCATTCATTCTTAGAGTTATGATTTGTATATTTATGGTATTTTTATAATTTTTTATTATTGATATTTGATATTGTATTGCCATTCTTGTTATTACTATTTTGCTTAATATTGGCTTAGCAATTTTAAAAGCTGTCTGCTAAATACAATAACCATAACCCTTCCCAAAAGCTACATTAAAGCTGAGAGTAGTATATGCCCTGGAAAAGAGCACCAATACAAGAGAAGCTAATTAATGGCGTTTTTACACTAGATGCATCCAAGATGGCGCACGACATTGCGACATCAAAATTATGTAATATCCGGGCGGCGTGTCCGATTTATGGCGCGTGAGCCTAGGTCGCACACAGCTCTTTTTTTTTCAGCGGCGCGGGACAAAGCGGAAACAGGAAGCCTGAATGAGTTCACCGACAACCGGATGCCAGGACTCTCAGAGTGACTGCAAGTCTGTCTTGTAAACTTACCGGGTTAAGATTCAATTCAATTCAATTTTATTTATAGTATCAAATCATAACAAAAGTTATCTCGAGACACTTTACAGATAGAGTAGGTCTAGACCACACTCTGTAATTTCCAAAACCCCAACAATTACAGTAATTCCATCAAGAGCAAGCATTAGCAGTGGCTATCGCGACAGTGGCGAGGAAAAACTCCCTTTTAGGAAGAAACCTCGGCAGACCCAGACTCTTGGTAGGCGGTGTCTGACGGGCCGGTTGGGGGTGTGATGAACAGTGGCGTAATAGTCACATTAAAGGTCACAGTGACGTCGAAGGTTATCGTGGAAGTTCATGTCATAGCAGGGCACATCGTGTCATACTGAGTAGTGCTGTCCCCTATACCGGATCCAGACTACTCTGTGCATAGGAACACAGATGAGTTCCTTTATGGTGAATGAAAGGCTTGATCCGACGAAGTAGGTCATCGAATCAAATCGAAGCATTGACGGCAATGCTGCTGCCAGTTCTGCAAAGTCGGTAGCCTTTGCTCATTAGCGCCACCACTGTTCAGGAGAAGACTGCAGCTAGTGTCGCGACCACCACGCGCAGGTATAAATACTCACGGAGATTTCATGACGTCACATATGCACGCACCTGCTCTGCTGCGGTTACTGTAAAACGGGCTTAAGCCATTCAAGGAACACTGATGCTTGTATCAACACTGATTTTATAGATCACACAGACTTTTCAGCTACTCAACAGGCTAACCGCTAGCATTTTCAATGTAAGCTTAGCAGTTAGGTTACCTGACAACCACTAATGTTACAGCCAAACTGCTTGTTGTCGTTATGACGTGAGGCGCGCATAAGCGCTTGCACGCACACACACACACACACACACACACACACACACACACACACACACACACACACACACACACACACACACACACACACACACACACACACACACACACACATGGGTCCCCCCAGGGCTGTGTCCTCTCCGCGATCTTATTTATTTTATATACAAATGCATGCCAAAGCTAGCGCACCAGGCGTCATATCATTAAGTTTGCTGACGACTCGGTAATAGTGTCACTGCTGACGCAAAACGACCCGAGTATGGCGCTACCTTAAATGATTTTACAGAGTGTTGCAAGTCGTCCTTTATGAACATTAAAAACTAAAGAAATACTGATCGATTTTAGGAAGAATCCCCACACCCTCTCTCCCACCCTTATTAATGATCAAGCTATCGAAGTGGTGAAGCAATACAAATACCTCGGTATTATAATAGACGACAAACTCACCTTCGAGCCTCAGGTTGACGCTGTCTGTAAAAAATCACACCAGCGCATGTTTTTTTATTGTAAACTTCGCAATTTTAATGTCGATAAGACTTTCATGAGGATGTTTTATTGCTGTTTTATTGAATCTATTCTTTCTTTTGCTTTTGTGAGCTGGTTTGGGTCCCTCACTCTTAAAAACAAAAACAGGCTGCAATACATAACTAAAGTGTGTGGCAAAATTTCTCACAATTTTCTGACTGACTTAAAATCTCTATACGAGACAAGGACCCTGAAGAAGGCCCAGTCAGACCTGGCTGATATAAGCCACCCCCTGAACAGCTACTTTATGTTGTTGCCGTCTGGCCGCAGATTCTGTCTGCCTAAATGCAGAACAAACAGACACTAAAACTCTTTTGTTCCTGCTGCTATAGGCTTTCTTAATAATTCAATATGAGATGTGGACTTCTCTGAAGTTTGTATTTATTTGTGTCCTCTATTGATGGTGTCTGTTGTCTGTATGGCTTATGTGTTGTTTATGTTGAATTCTATTGCTGCAAAACGAATTTCCCCTCGGGGATAATAAAGACTCCTTGACCTTGACCACACACACACACACACACACACGCACACACACGCACACACACACACACACACACACACACACACACACACACACACACACACACACACACACACACACACACACACAAACACAGCCTCCCTGGGATTCGTAAATTTGCGGCCCGGAGTGGGGAAGGGGGTTCCTGGATTTATTTGGGTCAGGCCAGTGCCAATAAAGAAAATTAACCAATGGGCCACTGTGAGTTCTTTATGGGCTGGCGCAGCCAAAAAGGAAAAAAAAAAAGAAAATAGAAAAAGGCCTATTTATATCGGCGATTCGGCCCAAAAGTGCGTCGGCCCACCAGGAAAATGCCCGGTATGCCAGATGGCCAGTCCAGCCCTGAGTCCAGCCAAGTTGGCTATTCACACATCCAGGAGATACGGAACAGAATTAACATATGTCATGATTCTGGCCACCTGATGAATGTACAATCAGTACAATATCCACTCTTTTTTTTGCACTATTTTTGGTCTCCACCAACTCCTGAGAAAAATATCTGTCTCTTTAGCTGCTAAATGCTCCACTTTGTTCACCAGCTAGTCTTTAACTGTGTCTGTTTGCTATGTGGTGCTGAGCCGGTAGTGTACAGTGGGTTTTTAGAGCTTTTTTTTAAACTGGAAACAGTTGCTTGCTGTGTCTTGAAATAACACTGATGAGAGCGATGAGATTGAACCAAAACAATTCATCTGCAGTGATAAAACCAAAACAGTGAGCTAATGCTAAAACGCTAGATGGAAAAAAAGAGGGTAACTGTAGAGTTACATTCACTTTAATTGAGAATATCAGAATATCAGTGTCCTGTCTGGCGAAAGGGTTGAGTCATGCAGATAGGTTTAGTTTTACTTGTTGAGCTTTGGAGATATCTTCCTACTGCCACCAACTTAATGGAGGTGAATGGATGTTTGTTTGTCCTCTTCAAAACACTGAAAATAAATTCAATTTAAAAAAGTCTGGTAGAAAGTAATTCACACTGAGGTCTGTGGTTTAAGACATTGTTTCTGGAAAAATGTTTCGGTTGAGTTTTCTTTCAACACTTTGAAAGCCACAAATGAAAAGCCATGTATCTCAATTGTACTGGGGTGTACGCAGACATCTCAGAGATTAATATTTTAAAGGCTGAGCAAATCAAACCAAAGCTACAGTATTTGCATGTAGTGGTGTGATTTACGGTGAACCAAATAGTGAAGATATAATTGTTTTAACTTAACACTACTATTTACTGCTGCTCTGGAAAGAGCTGAAATTGTCAGAGGGATCATTTTGTAAATTGTAGGCTTTTGGGAATCCTTCAGCATGGCAGCAAGGCAAAGATCACGTATTTCTCTGAAAGATTCTTGGATATTACAATCACAGGACATCTGCTGCTACTAATGCTCTCCCTGAGGACTTACAAGGACTGAATATTAAGGAATGAGTGGCCATGGTGTAGATTATAAAAACACTGAGTTTATATTAAATTATATTCATGTCTGCACTAATATTCTTAAGCCTAACGTTTGGCTTTGCTGAGGCATGTGTGTTGATAGGAGAGAAAACTAAACATCTCTGCACCAAAAACACACTAACACATTCATAAACAAAGTCATAACACACTGACCTTCAACCAAACACATTCTTGGGATCATACAGTTAATACGATTTTATGGTTGACCTTTCACCCATGGACCCTGCAATCTCGGAAAGAACCTCTCGGCAGCAATAATACCGACATAAATTCCTGTATATTTTTGTTTCTTTTCTGTTAAAATGGTAAAACAACAGCCTGTAGCTGAGTCTTTCATAACTGCCACCAGTTCATTGTATCCACAACAACTCAATCCATCTTCATATTCATTTTGTGTTTGTGCACCAAGGTTTATTGCAATTAGATGAGAAAATTAGGTTATTCTGTGGGCTCCAAGCTAAATTTCATGCAGCTAACCAGTTTTATATTCTTACAACTCCTGTTAGACAAAGATACCTCAGTTTCTTTTTTGTGTGTGTGTGTGTGTGTGTGTGTGTGTATTTCCAAATGTAGATGAGTATGTGTGTATTCATTGTAAAGTACCAATGAATAAACAGACATTAGTCAATGATTCTTTTGAAGTCAAATATGCTTACAATGCATCATCCAAGAGACACAAACAATGCTCAATGGAGACACACACTACAGAATAGAATAATTGATTATTGTCTATAGATTTGTACTTTTAAATGCACGGATACATTCAATGTTTGCACACACACACACACACACACACACACACACACACACACACACACACACACACACACACACACACACACACACATAAGCACACACAGAGTGTGGGCTGGCGCTCTACATCCATGTGAGTGCATATAATTTTAGTAAAAATACACACAGCCTGATACAGTATAAGCCTCTTACAATATAACTAACTAACAGACAGCACTCGAGAATAGAATGAGATGATATGGCAGATTTCTCGAATGTTGCCCCAAAACTACAAAACAAGGTGTACCATTTGATAAATAAGCCAAATACAATAAATAAACACAGAGCGCTGATGAACAGAAGTGGTGTGATTTTGCAACAGAATGTGAAACAATTTCTGTGATCATTGCTGAACTGTGCTGTAAAGAATAAAAGTGTAATCTGAAAAGGAGCTTTTCTTGTGTAGCTTCAGGCTATTATGTGTATACTCTGTGTTCATAGTGCAAGCACTAATACAACATGACTCCCACACTGAAGGTGTTTCATATGACTTTCTGCCTAAAGTCACAAGGACTTTTCTGTTATTCTGTTTCTCCTCTTTTTATTGTACGCAGTGTATAGGCCTATTGTCGTTATCACTCTGCTCCTGCACTGAAATGTGTTTTCGTCAGTGTTTTTTTCTTTAGTGTGGATAAACGTCAGCCTCAGCTTTACGAAGGGACAATACAAAGCCCGAACTCTGCTCCAATCGAGCAAGAGGTTCCTGCCAAGGTCCCCTCTCAGGGCATTGGGAAAAAAATTCAATGCCACAATAACTGTGGCTCCAATCAGTAGGGGTCATGTGTGATATCTTCAATATTGCTATTCCTGCAGTGTTACCTGCCATGGTAAGTTCAGGGGAAATGGAGAGATCTTTTTCCCTGTTAATGCAATGTAGCCCGGTCCTATCACAGCTGATATGAAAGTCAAATTTATTTATAAGGCACACTGCATAGTATTTAATTCAAACTTTCAAAACTTCATAAACTTCAATCACAAAATATTGATAGGTTCATACTCTCAGGCAAGGTTAGGGTAAAAATGCATTTATATAATAGAATAACATTACACAGAGACACAGAGAGCACAAAAGTTTTATCTTTCTTCTTCTTCTTGTGATTCCCTGCAATGCCCAGCCGCGTCCTGCTGCATCCTGCTGCGTCCTGCTGCGTCCGCTGCATCCACCCGTGCTCTGCAGTGCCACGTTACATCCCGCAATGCCCTGCTGTGATGTTCATACGCACAGAGTAGTCAGGATCCGGTACTGGAGACTGCACTACTCAGTATGACACGATGTGCCCTGCTATGACATGAACTACAACGACTACCTTCAAAGTCACTGTTCCATTATCTTTAATGCCACTATTATTTGCCACTGTTCATCACACCCCCAACCGGCCCCGTCAGACACCGCCTATCAAAAGTCTGGCCTGCCGAGGTTTCTTCCTAAAAGGGAGTTTCTCCTCGCCACTGTCGCAACAGCCACTGCTAATGCTTGCTCTTGAGGGAATTACTGTAATTGTTGGGGCTTTGGAAATTATAGAGTGTGGTCTAGACCTACGCTATCTGTAAAGTGTCTCGTGATAACTCTTGTTATGATTTGATACTATAAATAAAATTGAATTGAATTGAATGAATTGAATTGAATTGAATTGAATTGAATTGAATTGAATTGAATTTGAATTGAATTGAAATTTGAATTGAATTGAAAACTAGGGGATAAAAAAACGAATCATACAATACCATGACATGCATCTGAAATACTAATTTAATCTACATGAAGCATATTATTTTAAGATAAAAGTAAAGCCTTTGATGACTTCTCATTTTCTAAGAGAGCCTTATATGGAAACCATGTTATGAGGATAGTGTGAGTCATGAACCTTTCTGCATATCTGTCTAACAAATACAAAGTTCCTGCCACTGAAACTCATTGGTAACACTAAATTAAATAATGTATTTTTCTATAAATGTCTTTTAATGGACAATAAGAATCACAGTGGCTTTTTATTTAAGCAAGACATATGAACATTATCCTTTTGTAATCAACTGCAAAATTACTGTGAGCTGCATCCTAGAATTACTGCACATTTAAACTAACCTTTAACCAGTACTAAAGGTTAATATTACTAACCAGTAATATATTCTGGCAGTTGGTATAAAAACGTTAATGGTTTTATTTATTTTTTTTACCATTTTGTACTAACAGAAAATGATGCAATATGTGCACAGAATGCTATACTACCATACTGGACAGTTTTTGATGTCTCACTGGTGTCCACAATTTATTGCGATGTTTTCCAGCTGTGAGCTCAGCAACTTTGTCATCAACTTCAACTTCAACTTTGGTATTATCCCCAAGGAAATTTGGTCACAGGAATACACCGATGACAGCTACAATCAATAGTCAAGCACATAAAAGCAATAAAAAATACACAGTATATATGTAAAAACAATATATAAAAACCGAATAATAAAAAAGTAACAAAAGAAGGTAAGATTAAGACCAACTATAAATATAGTATCAAATAAAGTACAGGTGTGAAAGTCTCTATTACATTAAGAGATTCAGTTTTTATAGCGCGTCTCTCTTTTGAGCATGCTGTAGGCGTCCTGAAGGAAGGAGATCAAACTCCTTATGAAGTGGGTGATCAGGGCAGTTATGATGATGTATGAATCAGTTGAGCTTTACTGATTTTAGAATAAATCTCTTGCTGCACCCAGATAACCTCACTGGCCACCTTGAACAGCATGTTTTTATTCAGCAGACTGAAGCAACCAAACCGAGCAGTATAATACATCAACACCACGTTCAAAAATCAAACCAATTTCATATGCATATTTACATATATATATATGATGATATTTAGATTTTTGTCACTATTACAGTGTGAACATGCATCTGATTAGAAGTAATATGCAGTATGGAATTGGGATACGGCTTTTCTTAAAAAAAAAAAATCTTTTGTCCATGTTTGCCTTTATTAGATTTGACAGACAGCTGACAGGAAATGTGGAGAGAGGGTCTCCAGCTGGTGTCCTAAATCCGCAAGGCCTATAGGACACCCCAGACTGGGACATAGTTTTGGTAAAACTGAACCTATAAGTGCATTATTGAGCTCCTTATTGAGACACCTGTGCAGGATATGGGATTGGACACCAAACTGCTAGATTCAAATGAACAACCTAACTTGGTAGAAAAACAAATATTGACTGTATTTCTGGAAAGAAGTTATAGCGAAGAAGGATAGCGGCGCAGCATGCGTAAACAATCATTAGAAGATCTTAGGAACATTAACACTTAGCTCTGCTCGTTCCCAACTTGACTAAACATTTTGTAGCTCTTAGGTATAACTGCCCTCTGGAGAGATGTGTATGTGTGTGGTTTTTAATTTCCAGTATTTAAATCCACAGAGAGTAAGGTAGGAGCCAAGTCTTTCCTAATATTCCTTTATGAGATTCTGTGTATTTCTCTCTGTGTGTGGGTGTATGAGGGTATAGCCGCAGGTAAACCTCAGGGGGGTTGTTATTCATAACTGAAAAGCCACTGTAAGCTGAAATAAAACTTTCCCTAAATGCTGGTAAAATGCTTAGCCAGGAGTTTGACTGGAGACAATTATTCACCAAGTTTGCGAGTAAGTCAAATTACACATGCTGGGACAGAACAATTAAAATAACATGAATCAACATATACGTTTAATTTCAAACACAGAACAGCTGACAAAGCTTTACACATTCAGTATCATGGCAACATATACACATTTCCTTGTAAGCTCTGGTTCAAAATATATTTATAATTTTGGAACAAGCAGTTGAACAAACAATCTCACCCGTGATGCTTGGCCAGTGGCTCTGAGCATCATAGACCATAGTCCTCATAAATCCACCACATAGAAAGCGGAACGAAACGGACATTGGCGAAAAGACATGCATCCAGAAGAACTTCCTGCAGCGGAAGTGGAACGTCGTGGATATAGACTAGTTAAATGTACATCTTACTGAGAAGCTGAATGAGCCTTTTTGTGTCTGCCAATCACAATCATCTTGCGTGGTGCTAAGCTCTGGACGTAGCGACAGTGGCTCTGCAAAAATGGTCTCGGGAAGGATCTTGTTTCGGTGGAACATTTGCACCCCACAAATGAAAATGCCACATAAAATATTAAATGAAGTTAACTGTTCACACAATACAGTAATGTAAGCTATTTAAATTAGCTGGTTACATGGTTAAAGGTAATTTGCTCTTACCAGTGTATCACCATAGCAAACCCCACCAATCGGCCCCAAAAGGTCCCAGTTAGATAGTACAGTTTGTAATTGCCATGAATCTTTGCAATCATTCCCTGAAAGAACCAAACAGGCCTGCCTTATTGCACGATCCAAATTTTCTTCAAAACTTGCCATTTTCAGTGTGTGGCTTGCTAACTCAAAGTTAGTTGTTGTTTCCCGAAGCGAAGGGATTTTGAGAACAGCAACACATACAGAGCAGGAAATGTACTTCCGTTGATCAAGACTATCCATTTAGTAGCTGTTCTGGAGTATTGCTCACACACTGCTTTACCATGCGGAGAAATCCATGCCTTGTTACAGTTGTTAAAACTAGAAAATCACTGCTCAGAGATGCAGTTTAGTGAACAGTCAATTGAATGACTTTCAATTTGAGTATAAAGCAATATTATTCGCTTAAATTAAGTGAAATACACCTGCTGACTCCTGCCACACCCAGTTTAGGTTCTACATTACATTACATTACATTTAATTTAGCTGACGCTTTTATCCAAAGTGACTTCCAATAAGTGCATTCAACCTTGAAGGTACAAACTCAGAACCACGACTCATCAAGAATCACATAGAAGTACATTAGCTTCAAAAGAGCCAAACTACGAAGAGCTGCATGTAAGTGCAACATGTAAGTGCAATTTCTTTCTTCCTTTTTTTATAACCATCATCTTCGCAGCTAAGGTGCAGTCAGAAGAGATGTGACAGGGGTTTTTGTTTTATGGTTGTATTAAAAAAGTTATTATTTATTGTGATGGTAATTGGTAATGCTTAGCATACACATATATAGACTGTGATGTTTGAGAGAAAAACTATATATTACATTCTAACACTTCCATCAGACGTCCTGGACTACCAGCACTGAAATTAAACTAACAGAAATTTTAAGCGATGGAGGTTTCAAATTGTGTTGAATGCCGCTGGGAAGGACTTTTCAATTGCGGAGAACGATGACTGTCTGTCGCTGTCCCCTGAAGAAATGAGCGTTTGGACAGGCTGGATGGGGATTTGCCTGAGGCCCTACTAAGAAACAGAAGGAACAGCTGCCCTTGACACATACGCTGCACACAAATACCCGTGCAGGCATGCAGACAAAGGCACATTCTGCTTTATGATAAATCAAGTTTAAAGAGCTGATGGGATTACATTTCACTGGAATTGTACTTCGTACGATTTCATGTGACAGAAAAAATTATGATTGAATGACTGATTGACATGGACACGTACATGCACATGCGCATGCACACATACACTCAAACTGATCCTGTCTATTGTTGCCTGAGGGCACATTTTTCCACAGGACGGGCATATGAGAAGCCCACAAGGCCGACACACTCATATAACAACCTCATATCTCCTGCACTGCAAGACCTTACATGTGAGTTTCAAATTAGGTATGCTTTTTGTGAACACAACCACTTCAATCCTGTAACATTTTGAAAAGAAAACCTTTTTTTGTTGTTATTCTACATACAGTATATAATATATATATATATATATATATATATATAAGGTTTAGGTGCAGCACTCGAGTCGTTTTGGGTAGCGCAGCCGAATGAATGTAACTAAAAGACTTTTCTTAGATCTAATGATTGTAGATAGACTTCTTTAGCAAGTTTTATCTTTAAGCTTTTCCGAGGGTTATTTGTTTATTATCTGCGCTAGCTTTTCCAACATTTCAGACACAGATATGGTTCATTAAACGGTCCAAAATGATGTGGAAAAAAGAGATGCAAAACTACCCCAAAGAAAACAGAAATGACCAAGAGATACAAAATACCACAAGAGACAAAATCCCACAAAGACAAACAAAATGCATGAGGGAAATTGCATTTTCTTTTATTTAAATATGAAACATTTTCTCGAGGAAGGACGCCTAAAAAAAAAAAACATCCAGTATGCGGCAGTCCTGTGGGCGAAAATGCCTTGTTGATGCTAGAGGTCAGAGGAGAATGGGCCAAGTGATTCCAGCTGATAGAAGATCAACTTTGACTCAAATAACCACTCGTTACAACCGAGGTATGCAGCAAAGCATTTGTGAAGCCACAACACGCACAACCTTGAGGCGGATGGGCTACACCAGCAGAAGACCCCACCGGGTACCACTCATCTCCACTAAAAACAGGAAAATGAGGCTACAATTTGCACAAGCTCACCAAAATTGGACAGTTGAAGACTGGAAAAATGTTGCCTGGTCTGATGAGTCTCGATTTCTGTTGAGACATTCAGAGGGTAGAGTCAGAATTTGGCGTAAACAGAATGAGAACATGTACCGTCATGCCTTGTTACCACTGGGCAGGCTGGTTGTGGTGGTGTAATGGTGTGGGGAATGATTTCTTGGCACACTTTAGGCCCCTTAGTACCAATTGGGCATTGTTTAAATGCCACAGCCTACCTGAGCATTGTTTCTGACCATGTCCATGCCTTTATGACCACCATCCTCTGATGGCTACTTCCAGCAGAATAATGCACCATGTCTCAAAGCTCGAATCATTTCAAATTGGTTTCTTGAACATGACAATGAGTTCACTGTATTAAAATGGCCCTCACAGTCACCAGATCTCAACCCAATAGAACATCTTTAGGATGTGGTGGAACGGGAGCTTTGTGCCCTTGATGTGCATCCCACAAATCTCCATCAACTGCAAGATGCTATCCTCTCAATATGGGCCAACATTTCTAAAGAATGCTTCCAGCACCTTGTTGAATCAATGCCACAAAGAATTAAGGCAGTTCTGAAGGCAAAAGAGGGTCAAACATGGTATTAGTAGGGTGTTCCTAATAATCCTTTAGGTGAGTGTATATATATATATATATTCTTTCAGATGAAATCTCTCTTTATAACCTATTTCTCTATTTGTTTTATTTCTCTATTTAAATAATTCCATAGCTGAAGAATCCTGCAAGAGTTGTTAACATAGCAGTGCATTAAATGGACTCATTTAAAACAGACACTACTTAAATCTTCTGAGAACAGATAAATCAATGTGTGTGTGTGTCTCTCTCTCATACACACATGCACGCACCCACGTGCACGCATTTACTCACTTACGCACGCATGCACACACACACACACACACACACACACACACACACACACACACACACACACACACACACACACACACAACAGATACAAGGTCTTAAGGGAAGTGTTAAGGTGCTGTGAGTTATGGCAGCCATTAGGTTTTCACATGAAGCGTTTTTGCATATTGGTTCCTGTTGCTTCCACTGAAACGGTTCATTCTTCTCTTCCTAGTGTTTACACTAACAGTAAAATGTCAAAGCAGATTCACTTTTGGTAGCTGGGTGGCTTGTAATATGTCAGTTTTGTGCTGGAAAGGTGAAGACAATATAAAGACGTTATAATAGAGCAAATCTTCTATCTTACTAGAAGAGTAAGACAGGATTTGGCATCCTGGAAGATAAAGTATACTATAAAACAGATAACCATCTCCATTACAGATGTTATTTCCCATACAGTCGGATTCAACCAGCTATCATCCAAACCATTTACTGTAAGAGAGGG
The DNA here is from genome assembly GCF_010015445.1 of Perca fluviatilis. Lineage (NCBI taxonomy): Eukaryota > Metazoa > Chordata > Actinopteri > Perciformes > Percidae > Perca > Perca fluviatilis. The sequence continues at coordinate 14,295,543 of NC_053112.1, forward strand.
AGCTGAAATCTTCAGTGTTTAAAAGGCTTAATGAAGTTGTGTAATAGCTTGGGCAGATGTAAGAAATACTTTTCTCAGCCGTTGCAATATTTGTCAGCATCTGAAAACAGATAATTAGAAGCTAGCTGGAAAGATTCCAGTCTAAAGGCATATACATAATGGAGCCCAGAAAGCAATTTCTGTTGGTAACTGTGGAATATATCACCTGATGGGTCCTAATACAAACACAGACTGTTGCTTCTTTCTGGAAATTCTTCATGGAGTCTTTTCAAGATATGACCCCAACGCACACCACACCTAAACATCCACAGACTAATATGACTAAAAGAGGGAAGTGTGCTTTACTGTAAAGTGTATTCCTAAATGCATATGAAGATGCTCAGTAATCCAGTAGGATATCTAGAAGTACCAATTCAAAGGCAGCTAGATTGCACAGTTTTTTTTTTTCTAGACAGACCTGCACACATCCCGCTGCCTTTGACTCAGTACTTTTAGAAAATTATTTCCCAATCAGGGGGGTCATGACCCACAGAAGGGGTCGTGAGATGATGATCACAATTGTAGAAAATAAGAAAAGACTAACCAAGTAAACAGTCTATCGTCGGAAAAGTTGCTGTTTGAATGAGCTCCACAGGTCTGGCTACACCAGATAGGTCTGGCAATGCGAGACTGGCCACTGAAGCAACATCTGGTAATTAAAAACTGGCAGGAAGATGAACAATCTAGAAATATTTTCTTCCAGGTGCACCTGCTGATGTTGTTTGTTATTAAAACAGCTCCAATCTAATGTGGAGGACTTTAGAAATGACAACTTTTCTCATAACAGGCTTCACTCCTCTGTTCTATAAAAAAAGACCTGTCTACACTGTTTTAAAAAAACCAAATAAAGACAAATAAAAATGAAAAACAACAATTGAAGCTCTGTCAAGAGCGTACCTAACCCTAAAGCCATGTTGGCCAATCAGAAGCCTGAAAAAAAGCCATTGCCTGAAGGCTACAGCCCTATTTTGGCCACATCGGCTTTTGCACGGAATGTCGCCTCATTAGGTTTACGGTGCACACTGTATGGTTACAAGCAAAAAACTCAGTTTTCCCTGTCTTTACAGGAGTTTTACAAAAATATAAGAAAAAGCTGTTAAAAAAACACCTATGCAAGTGTGGACTATAGGCCTAAGTCTAGAGCTAAATATTATTCACATCTAATATGACCAAAAACTGAAAAATGTACTGTACTCACCTTGCAGTTCAACAACTTTAATCTCTAAACTACTGAGTTTTCTTGAAGATATTAATCAGGTTATGAAAACTGTTCATGTCTGTGACCACAAACTATTATAGCCTATGAAGTCGAGAAAGACTGAAAATCCTGCATATCCTGAAGATAAAGAGTTCTTTGTTAGATTAATAAAACGCAATGCACTATGCGTGTATTCATCAAGAAGGGAAGAGTGTAGCAGAAAAAAAGGAACAAGGGGAAAAAATTGCAATTAGCCCTTTAAAGGAAGGCAAGGTGATAAATGAGTGACACCTGTGATTGTGGGCGGAGCATAAACACACCAAACAAACCGGAATGGAGGAGAACAGACAGGAGAGAGGAGAAAATGGCTTAAAAAAGGAGATAAATTAAAATCAAGTCTCTGAAACCGTTTTCTTTGCTCTGAAAGAAAAGCAGAGAAACAGCACCTAAGTATGACTAAGAAAAAGTAGGCTACATTTGGAAGAATGTGAGTGCCTGTTTGTATGCAGAACCAGCTGGATTTCCTGCTTGGGCAACCATGTGCTGCCAGGCAGAGTGCTGATCCCTGGAGTTGCTATGATTGATTCTTTTTTTTATCTTCACCTTTTTCTGCCTGGATTTAACCCTCACTTTTTTTCTTCGCTTTACTGGATATTATCATTTGCCCAAAGAAACCATCCACAGTAAGTCACCTGCTTTATTAGTCTCTCTCTTGGCTTCTTGACACAGTTTGGTCTTTAAGTTCTTCTGTTTCTGAATTGAGAAAAGCCCACTGTCTACTTGTATTATTGTTTTGATTCTTTTTAGATTTTTTCAAAAAGATATGATTTAATTTTAAATACACAATTTTTGCATCTGCCTTTCCATAGTTGTGTATTGAAACTAAATAAGGGACTGTACAAAAATGATTAGGGAGTAGGAGGGTCAGAAAAGGGTAAGGGTTATGCATTTTGTCTTTTGATGTGCTCATATTATGCTAATTTTTAGGTTCATAATTGTATTTAGAGGTTGTACCAGAATAGATTTACATGGTTTAATTTTCAAAAAACACATTGCTGCAGCTCCTCTTTTCACCCTGTGTGTTGAGCTCTCTGTTTCAGCTACTGAGTGAGGCATCTCACTTCTGTACCATCTTTGTTGGGAGTCGCACATGTGCAGTAGCTAGGTAAGGACTACTAGCCAGTCAGAAGCAGAGTATGTGTGGTGCAAGGGTGGCTCTGTGAGAGCCCCCTAAATTTCGTTGTTCCTTTCACAGTGCAATGACTATAAAGGCTATTCTATTCTAGTATGAGGGCGTGCCACGCTAGCAGCTAGGCGAGCATTATAACGCGTGTCACAAAGTGACGCACATTCGTCACGGAAGTAAAGGCTGGACTACAATAGAGCTGTTTGGAGCAGTTTGTGAACAGTGCTTTCTGTTGGAGATGGTAAGTCCCTTTGGGATGGACTTTGGGATTTTTCAATTTGTAAACTTATAACATGCACAAAAAAAAATATAACACAATAAAGGAAAGGGGAAAAGCCAAAAAGCATCATATGAGCACTCTAAAAGAAACATAGTGTAGTGCAAAATTTCAGATTTTTATTTAATTGTGAAAATAATGGCTTTAGTGTGTGCAGTAAGTCATAAAAGTGCACTTTTCCATATGCAGAGGGCAACAGTCATGTCTCTGTGTCAGGGCTGCATTTGCCCCCATCACAACTGGTCATGAATGGTTTTCCAAGATGGCGCCCGCATGTAAACATGAATGCTACGGTCTTCATAATCTATCTTTTTAATAAACTGTCTGTACACTTACAAAGTTCTAAATGCTTCGGTTTACATGTAGGGACCCTCATTATGCTACCGTGGAAGAGTGCTGCTAATTGGAGCCTTGTTAGTGGTATAAAATAGCGATTTACCCTCTGCCCCGAAAGCTAGCGTTACAAGCTAATCACCGGTTTGCGCTAGCTTGTTTCAAGCTAGAGACACATTCGATTAGCATGATAACAGATCCCAGAGAACGGTCGACTCGGTACACATACTTTATTAACCCCTAGGTTCATTTTGTGCCGGAATTGTCCTTTAATCAGACTTTATTGGTTAATGTGGTTGGAATCAATTTAAAGAAGAGAAGGTTAGATAACTGATTAGTGAATGAGGCGTTCAAAACACACACATGCACACGTACATCCTCTGGTGAATATGTATGAGAGTTGATGCTTCCTAGTGGCATGACGGACTGTTTTCAACCCCCTTTGATCTGTATGGCTGCTCCTGTATCCCCCCACTTCACATAAACACACACACGCACACACATGCACACTCACACACAAACGAACAAACACACTGTCCCTTTGAACCCCGGCCAAGATGGTGGGTCAGGAGCACACAGTGTCCAAAACAGGACAGGAAATGGAGCTGGTCCATGTAGAAAACAGCATCAGCAAAACCCTTGTTTACATGTTCGAGAGGGAAGAAATGGACCCTGAGAGACCGAGACATTGAGTGGAGGACAATGTGGAAAAATAACAGCTGTGGAGAGTGTGATATCTGTCAAGCCTTTCTAGCACTGCTACAGAGATTCTTTGTTGAAGGTTGGCAGTATTTTTTGTGCGTATGCACAGCTTGTGTGTGTTTGAGCTGCTCTCGTGTGCGCGCACCACCGCAAGTGTTTGCGTACTTTTTACTTGTGTGTCTGTATGTGTCTGTCTGTTGAATAGGCTTCTTGTCATTGACCTAAAAACAGTGTGAGAGCCTGCCAGTGTCGCTTAAATCCTCTTTTCTTCTCCATTCCCCCGGTCTTTGTCTTCAAGTCGGTGCACACACTCGTCTGTGTGCACATGTGTGTTTCTGAGAGTGTGTTTCTGAGAGCGTGTGTGCGCACGCGTCAGTTGCTGTCTCTATTTAAACATCATACAGACTCACAAATGGCGTTCCTGCCAACAGAGATGAGAGCATACTGTTCACAAAGACTTACTCTCCCACTCTTTCTCTCTCCCACTCTCCTTCTTCAGTCCCTCCTTTATACTTTGAGCTACCCATGGGATATCATTAGTGTTATTACCGTATTGAGATAAATGTGAGCATGTACGGCTCCGTGTGTGTGCAGTTACATGTGTGTTTGTGTGAACAGCATGATGGAGTTGGGGAGATGCCCCATGTCCAAACCCACCCTTGGTATACAGAGAGAGAGCGATTACAGAAGCTGCTTTCAAGATTTCAAGTGTTTTTTTCCTGCATCCTGCGACTCCTTCATTCTCTCCTTTTTGTGTGTGTGTGTGTGTGTGTGTGTGTGTGTGTGTGTGTGTGTGTGTGTGTGTGTGTGTGTGTGTGTGTGTGTGTGTGTGTGTGTGTGTGTGTGTGTGTGTGTGTGTGTGTGTGTGTGTGTGTGTGTGTGTTTAGCCTTACGAAAGGTAGAGGGAGGTGCTGGTGTTTTGTCAGCCTCATGAAGGCAGAGTGATGTTGCATCACCAAATCTCTGCTTTAAGGGTGAGGGTTACGCATAATTACGACTACTGCTTTCATGTTTTCTCTCGCCTCGGTTAGTCTTCGCTGCCACCGCTGGCCTTTCGTTCTGTATCAAAGGAGACTTTGGTCCTCTGGGGCTGCCGACCCACAAACACATGCCATAGATTAACACATGCACACACACACGTTCACACATTCATTAGGATTTTTTATTTTTTTTTTATGTTGTATGTGCGCAAGATTAAAATTACATTACATACACACAGGATACATTCTTGTATGTGACAAGAATGGTGTGCATCTTGCAAACTGTATATCCTCTTATGGTATTACGCTACTGTAAGATTTCATATAGCTTGTAATTAAATGTATGAAGTGATTGTTTGCTCAGGGTCCGCTATGATGTGCCTTTTCTAGCTTTTCATTCTCAATATGCAGGTTACAATAATAGCGGTGGCAGATTTACCACAAGAAATTCATAGTCATTTTTGAAACAATGGGTCCTTTATTTCAGGCGGCTTTTCATTTCTAGCCAACAACTGCCGATTTACAAATTCAAAGCTTGACAGATCTGCCGTGCCTAGTTACGGTTGCTAAGCTATGATGGAACAGCTGCTGGTCAGGGGACATAGCAAATGGTCATTTATTCATTTTTTGTTTTCCTCAAGTTTTCAATTTTGGATTTGACCAAACAACAAAACTGTGCAGCCCTGCTTTGATAAACAAATAAAAACAATAACAACAACAACACCACCACATTGTACTCAAATGAGGTTGACATTCCTAACAACTGCATAGTGACAGAGGTCATGAGTAACCTAACAATGCCTGATAGGCTTTCTTCTCACCTTCATCTACTCCTCAGTGCTGTCAATCATCTCAAACCCTCCACCTGTCAGTTTCTTTCTGCTTGTCTGTCCGACTCGCTCAGCCTGTCAGTCTGTTTCTCGGTCTCTCTCTGTTGGCATGACGATACTTATTGCAGTCTTGTGATTGTGTGCATGTGTATGTCTGTAGAAATCCCCTGAGGAGTTTAGCCAAGAAATCTAGACGCACCCTAGTGGCAGCAAATTTATTTTGCAGCCAGGGTCAGTCTAGGCACTCTCCGTTGGCTTGCGAGCTGGAAAAACCAAATTTTGGTCAGGCCAATTACATTGTGTATAGAGTCGGTGGGCGGGCTTATGGTTGCTGCTGCTGGGAACAGCGGTCATCTGGAAGACTTGGAGTTCAGCTTTTCTTTGAGAAAAGAACAAAGAACGGCACTGAAATTCTTAAAAAAAGGAAGATGTGTTCGGAGTTTTGCCGATCGGATACGGCAAAAGTTTAATCTATCAACTAGCTTCGCTACCTTCTTTGTTGCTCTGCCTGGTTGTAGCACTATCCTATTACGTGTAGAGGGAATTTGAAAGACAACCGTTTATCCCGCCCCTCAGATTGAGCCCTGTCAGTCAGTGGTGAGTTCTCAGACCCAACATCTTGATGTGGGTCTGGCTTGTCAGGCTATGAGGAGTTAGGAGCGAGGATCCACGAGAGCACCCTTCCCAGATGCCGTGCAGCTGAAAGCCGTTGCTAACTCCACCCATACAGCTAACAAATTCAAGTTACAGGTTGTGGAGAGAGACTTACCCCCTTGAGGGAATCCTCGCCTCTCTACCATTCTTCCTCAATGGGACGCACAAAGATGTGAGGAATGTAAGCAAGTGAAGGAAACGTGGATGCAATTTAAGGACCTGGGACATACCTCGTGTGTGTTGTAATCTCTGTCCTTTGTTTTTGTTTTTTATGTATTTCACGTTTCTGGGGAACGGTCTGTGAGAGCAGTGTGGAGGCAATACCAACACGCTGTTTTTTCTTGTTCTCAGTATTTCAAGAACAGCCCCTTTTTAAAGGACATATAGCCTATGAAATAATAATGTAAATTGTAAGTGCAAGTGATAATATTATGTGTTAACATGGCCTACATGTTCATATACAAAGGACTGTAGGATTGCAAATGCATATATTTCATTTTTTATTTATTAAAACAGGAAAAGATTAGACACAATCGGGCCTGGCTCAGTATAAAACTGATTTTCAGCAGGTTCCTGCTCTGCAGAACATAAATGGCACATATACAACAAAGCTCACACACTAGACAGCTAGAGACAACAACATACACACAAACCAAGATATTTGGCAACAGGAGGGGCCATAGAGCCGTCTCAGTGGTCACAGATATACCGGTCCATTAGATGACGGGCAAATGTTGTTTTAAATAGTCTTTTTGATGCGATAGTTCTAATGTGCTGTGGGATCTCATTCCAGTCTTTAGTAAGCACATAAAAAAAGGATCTCTGTCCATAACAGTTTTTTTGACGTACTGATCATACAGGCCTATGTACGTAATTAATGACGACATACAGTATATAACTACGTCACATCCGTATATTCTTTTTGTAAAACACAAGTAAAATGTCCACAGGAAGCATAATAAATGCTACAATACAACACAAAGGCAATGTGAATTTTCTTGTTCCACTGTAGTAGTACAAATCATTTCTCGTTTGCATTTATGTGCATGAATAATACATATGAGCACATGTAGCTATTATTTGTGTAAGTCCACACAGTTTGGTACTTACAAGTTACACACTGTACATGTATAATACATTCAGTATGCACATTGTATGTTTGAATCGTGCTTCATGTCTGTACTGTGTTAGATTGGCGTAAACACATATTGTGTATTTGTACATTCATGTGACGTCCATGTGTGGATGTTTTTGTTGGCTACTTACTGTTGTAGTCCTGTTTGTTGGTCTATCTTTCACTCATAATTAATCAGATCAGTGTGTAAAAATGATCGTGTAGCCCCTCCAGTGTTACTACACATTAAGGTCATTAAGATCATGTTTAATTGAAGACGACACTCACTCACTCACTCACTCACTCACTCACTCACTCACCCACCCACTCACAATGGTTAAGTCAAAGTCACAGAACTTTGACAGAAACCTGACAGAGAAAATGTAAATACATTTACTCAAGCACTGTACTTGAGTACAATTTTGAGGTTCTTGTACTTTTGAGTATTTCCATTTTATGCTACTTTATATCCACTACATTTAAGAGGAAATATTGTACTTTTTACAACACTACATTTATTTGAAAGCCATAGTTATTGGTTATTTTTTACAGATTCAATTCAATTTTATTTTATTTATAGTATCAAATCATAACAAGAGTTATGTTGAGACACTTTACAGATAGAGTAGGTCTAGACCATAATCTATAATTTCCAAAGCCCCAACAATTACAGTAATTCCCTCAAGAGCAAACATTAGCAGTGGCTGTTGCGACAGTGGCGAGGAGAAACTACCTTTTAGGAAGAAGAGCTAGGTTAGTAACAAGCATTTCTGGGACAGGATGCATACAAAAGGAAACAGAGATGAGAGAGCAGCTCAGTGTGTCATAGGAAGGAAGGAACTTCCCCGGCAGTCTAGAATTATAATAGCACAACTACAAGAGGCAGGTTAGCTTAGATGCAGATTAATATAAATTATAACTGATATTCAACAACAATCAACCAATAAATCATGATGTATTAGATCATGATGTATTATCTGGCAGTATGTAAAGTAATACAAATTTGCTCCACCTTTACAAGCAACATTAGCGATGCATACACATAATTACAATCCAATAATAAAATATATATCAGTATGAAATGCGCCATTTTGCATAATGAAGACTTTTTACTTTTGGTACTTAAGTCAAATACTTAAGTCAAATTTTGAATTCAGGATGTATAACTTATATTGGAGTATTTCTACCACTTTTACTTAAATTAAAGACCTGAAATATTTCTTCCACCACTGGCAACCTTTGAGCCTAAAACTTTGGTTGAAAAGATGCTTACAGGAGACCTCCACCCTAAAACATTTTAACAGCATTTGTCAAAGTATTTATATTTGCTGGGTAGAGCTTTTGCCATTTCTTGTTTCCCCCTAAAACTGACCAAAAGATATATATGTGTTATATATCTTTGTGTGCACATTATAGGTTTATAAAGTGAAAAAGTCCAAAGTCCACCCCAAAGGGACTTCTCCAACAGAAAACACTGTTCACAAACTGCTCCAAACAGCTCTATTGTAATCCAGAGACAAACGTGCATCACTTTGTAACACACGTTATAATGCTCACCTAGCTGCTAGCGTGGCACTCCCTCATACTCTGCTTCTGACTGGCTAGTAGTCCTTACCTAGGTACTGGTAATGTGCGACTCCCAACAAAGATGGAACAGAAGTGAGATGCCTCACTCAGTAGCTAAAACAGAGAGCTCAACACACAAGGTGAAAAGAGGAGCTGCAGCAATGTGCAGTAAAACAAAAATATGGGGTTCCGCCATCCATTCCCGACATACCCGTCTAATTGTCGGAGTGGCGGCACTTCCATTGTTTTCAAACGTCTCACCACTCCAACAATTTTTGTTTCCATTAGGGTTAGGGAATAGCAGCATGTCTGAATTTTTTGAAAATTAAACCATGTAAACCTTTTCTGATATAACATCTAAATACAATTATGAACCTGAAAATGAGCATAATAAGAGCACTTTAATATCTTAATGTGATGTGACATCATTATCCCTGTCTTACTAGCTTTTTGCAGACCTTTCAACCCCATCTTACAGACTTCCTTAGTGGATGGAGTTTGCTCAGTTGGTAATTTAAGTACATACTTATATAATTGAATGATTTGATAATAGGTGATTGTTTCTATTATTTAAAGAAAATGTCATAATGATACCAAAGCAGCTTTAAATTAACAAAACAATAATTTCCTACATGTTCCAAATGTTTTCTGATGCATAATTTCCTTCTCAGTGAAAGTTGTAGTTGTCAGCAGTAGTAGCAGTGATGTAGTGACACTGCAATTTTCAGCTTTACAGTCTGCCCAGGCGAGGGGTGTTTAGCTTTAATTTAAGATTGTTTCTAAAAACAGGGGCCATATGACTTGATTGCCTTTTAGCACTCGGTATAATGAATCATTACACCTCTATTTAACACACCTTGATCACAAGTATTTAGATGCACTAACCATCACGTATTATTACAGTAGAAGAGTACCCCATAATATATATATATATTTTTTTGCATTTTTCACTACATGCGGACTTAACTTGGACTATAGTCCCTTAGTCCCCTGATTTGTCTTATGTTTAGTTAACTGATCAATTAGACTGTCTGTATTTTGTATTACTCAACATCAAAGTCTAAATGCTGTTTTAATGCCTTTTCAAATCTGCAAGGAAGCACATTCTGAGGTAGAAATGCTGAAGCCTTTAATTATGTATTATTTTGTTGGCCTAAAAGTAGTCAGATAAAAAAATATTGAGTCAGAAATACTAGAATCGGCTTGTAAATTACCCCCCATGTGAATGTCTTTAACCCTGTCCAGGTTGCTTAGAGTAAACTAAAGAGTTCCGTTTTTACTACAGGTCCCAGAGTTCTGGTGGCAGCTACTTTGTCAGAAATACAACAGAACAGCAACTGTTGTTACTGTTCCCGGTGCAGCCAAACAAACTCATGTTTTAATAAAGAAGTCAGACACTAATTGGCATTTTTCCATCATGTCATGAGTAACCGTGATCTGATTTCATGCTGCACAGTTTCCCACACAACAGCAGGAAACAGTAACAGGAGTTGGTGAGGAACTGGAGGTGTGCGGCCTGTCGCCTGAAGCTCATCATCTAACAGCTCACTGTGGCTGCTCCGTCTTGTTCCATTACTCCCTGGAATATTTAAAACTGATCCGCTGTCAAACAATGCTGAAAACGAATGTCGCTTTGTAGACGCATTTTGGATGAATGATCGTGGTTAGTGCATTGATGAATTCATTGCATTTGATTTGACTGCTTCCCAATAAAAGTCACTCCCCTGCTAAGCAGCTGCAGTGGGAAATGTTGGGTTTGCATTAGCAGTAACTTAATACAGCTCTGATACAACATAAAGAATAGATGTTGACAGAGGTGATGTCAGTGGTGAAATGTAACTACATTTACTCAAGTACTGTACTTAAGTACAAATTTGTATTTCCATTGTAGACAACTTTATACTTCTACTCCACAACATTTCAAGGACAAATGTAGTACTTTTTACTCCACTACATTCATTTGACAGCTTTCTTACAACAACTACAGGCCTGACTAGAGTATAGTGAAATGCAACATGCAAATTAATGAACCAGTAATGTTAATCCAAAGACATCATAATAGTGATGTGAAAACACTGACGGGCACCATTTTTTGCAGTACTTCTACTTTTGATATTAGAGTTTTAAAATGCAGGACTTTTATACATTAAAAGGCTCTGTATATCTTGCTGAAACAATGCTGTCTATGAATAGTATCAAAAATGGGGTTTGATTTAATGAAAATCAAAAGCAATCCTCATTGTCCTCTGGCTGTTTTGACCCAGTGCTACCTGTAACAGCACCATGGCACCACTGCATATTAGTCCGTCGTCTCATCAACCTTTTTCATTCCATCAGTAACCATTGGATGCTTCATTGTGTATTCATCCCCTGTGGAGAAATTAAACAATAGGTCAGCGGTCAGGTCAAAGGTCAGCTACTCACAACGCCTCTGGAGCAGATCCAAATTATTTATGTCAATCATGGACACTTCAGCACAGTCTATTTTTTTTTTTTAAGATAATCTTTTTGGCATTTTAGGCCTTTATTTATATAGGACAGATGAAGAAATGAAAGTGGAGAGAGAGGGGGAATGACATGCAGCAAAGGGCCGCAGGGTGGAGTCCACCCTGCGGCCGCTGTGTCGAGGTGTGAACCTCTATATATGGGCGCCTGCTCTACCACGTGAGCTACCCAGCCGCACAGCACAGTCTATTCTATTAGCCCATATTATATTCTCTCCACATGTGCACAGAGACAGACAGGCGTAGGGATTTCTGTGAATGTATGTGTTATGTTTCTTCCTTTTTCCCCCTCCCTGACCTCCTCTGCCTCTCATCCGCCTAATCCCTAATTACTCAATCAGGCATTATGAGGGTCACAAAGGTGCGGTTCACTCCAATGTCAGCCATCACCTACAGCCATATAGCGTCAGATTACAGGATTTATATTTATGGTCTCCATATCCGCTAATGTGACATATGACATAAGCCAGAGAACATACAACCATAGATTTGTTATCTGTGAAAAAAGGGCACTTCATTTAAGACTTTGAACAAGAGCCATGTTATTTTAGATGACAGTACATGCACATTGACTGGTAATGCGCATATTCATCCATTCATTTCTCTTTCAAGTTATTTATTTTTATCTGCCTCCAGGCCTGTGT